>NW_023276807.1:31509408-31714408 GCF_003668045.3 Cricetulus griseus | reverse complement strand
TTATGTCCCCTCCCTCCCTCCCTCCCCTTCCTTCCCTGCCTCTGCCTCACAAGTGCTGGATTCAAGACACCATTGCCCGATCAACAAACAAAACAGATATGGGCTGGACCTGATGGCTCAGCTGCTGTGGGCACTGGCTATTCTTTCACAAGTCCTGGTTCAATCACCAGCACCCACATATAAGCTGACAGCTGTCTATAACACCAGTCCCAGGGTATCCTATGCTTTCTCCTGGCCTCTGCATGTGATTCACAGATATACATGCAGGCAAAATACCCATACACATAAAATAAAACAAAAACAACACTAAACATGGCACTAGAGATTTGAACTCAGGCCTTCAAACTTACAAAGCAGATACTCTTACCACTGAGCCATCTCCCCAGCACCTATTTAGATGCTTCTTAATCCATTTAGCTTAAGTATTTTCCATCCCTTCCTAGAAAACGACCAACCAAACCTTGCCATTGGTTTAAGGAAGGAGGGAAATAAACTACTAGTCTTAAGCTTTGTGGTGGTAGAAAGTGTATACTTCAACTTAGATTATTTTTGTAAACAGGCCCAGGATGTGTTGGTACAAGAGATGGAAGTGGTGAAACAAGGAATGAGCCACGGAGAACTCTCCAGTGAAGCCTACAACCAGGTGTGGGAAGAATGCTATAGTCAAGTCCTGTATCTTCCTGGTCAGAGCCGCTACACAAGGGCTAATCTTGCTAGCAAGAAGGACAGAATCGAATCACTTGAAAAGAGACTTGAGGTTGGTATCCATTTATTTATATATTTAATATTATTATTGTGTGTATGTGGGTGCTCAAGCTGCAGCGCATGTGGAGGTCAAAGGAAAGCTTTGTGGAGTGGTTCTCATTCCCTTTGAAGTGGGGTCTGTCAGGGTTGCACTGCAAACCATCTCCACTGCCCTTGGTATCCTTTTAAAACTCTAACTCAGATGTTCTTAAATTGAAATTGTGAGCCAAGTAATACCTCTGGTGACTTCAGAAAACTTGGCCTAGGCAGCTGGTTGTTTTGGAGTCCTTGAAAACTTCACTGAGCACCCACCTGCCAATCAGAACCTTTTACACTAGGGAGGAATTGCTAGAGTGATGCTGGTTGCGCAAAACAGTTTAGGTCAGTGAGATCTCACTTAGCAGTGGGAGATACAGAACTTCAATATATTTTTGTGAATCCTGATGTCCAGAGGTTGAGTTAGTGGAGCTGTTATGTAGACAGTGTTTTCTGTGATTTCCTATGTCTGTAAAGCATGAAGCCTATTAACAGCAGTTCATGGCATGTGGTTTCTTAATCTAATGTGCACATTTTGAATTCCAGAATCTCTGTAGACATTTTGGCAGTGACATGTAAGTTATGGTTCACATCCCACCAGGCTGCCTTGTGAAGTCTTTCTGTATTTTTGAGACAAGGTTTTACTATGTAACTCTGACTGTCCCTGCAACTTACCGTGTAGACCAGGCTGGACTGAAACTCTCAGACATATATATACCTGTCTCTGCCTTCCATTGCTGGGATAAAGATGTGCACCACCATATCCAGCATGCTTTGTGAGTTCTTAATGGTGGTCTTTAGGGATGTCTCTGATGCCAAGATAGGATGGGGGAGGAAAAAGGGGTTCTTTAGGCCATTGGATGCAGGAAATGGCCTTGGTTTTCTTTTTCATGTGATTGCTAGTCTTTTTTTTTTTTTCTTTACAGAAAGCAAATTTGAGAGTATTTTTGTTATCAAGGCTTAAATCTAGATACTAGAGTGGTTGGGGCTGTGTGGAGCCAGAGAAATGAACAGGAAAAAGCAGTATCTTTTAATATGAACATCTTAATTTAACCTGTACAACCCCATATATAAGAAACCTATGGTCATGACTGTGTGCCTGGTGAGTTAGGAAATAAGACTTTCTAAAGTAATTCTTGCCATTGAATGTTGTAGTTTTGTAGCTTCCAGCAGGTGGTACTGTTGCTCTGTTTTAATTCATAGTAAAAATTCTTAGAGACAGAACATGAGCAGCTACTAAATTGTAGGTTATACTTTGTGTTGTGTAGGCTCCATTTCTTATAAATGGTAGTTAGTATAATCCTGATCTAAGGCCAGCTTCGTAATTGATTGATAGGCTGTTTGGAATGATTCCTTGTAACATCTATATATAAATACTTCAATCTCTCACTTAGTTTGAAAATCTTCTCATTTTGAGGTGGGCAAACTCTCTGCTGCAAATGACAAGGACATTTTGTGCTGTTTAAAAAAAAAAAACTTTTTTTTCCCCCTGAATCTCATTTACTCTGTTGAGGTACTAACTTTCATGGCAGCATATAAATGTCACAGGGTGAGTGGTGCTGTAAGTACAGTAATTCTTACTTTTCTGTTGGATCAGTCCTGTGAATTCTGAAGGGAAAAGTACAGAAATAGTCTCTGCTGTTCTGTTGGAGATTTATTTGGGTCGTTTATGAGCAATCATAATCATTAAAAAACATGTGGTTCTCTTTGTTCAGTTCAGTACCAGGAACTGAAATCTTCCGTTGAACTATTTTTGTTGAAGGATTGGTGATTTTGGAAGAATATTCATAAAACAGTCTGACTCCTGGTAACTTGGCCCATGGTTAACCCAGCTAGTTACTTTTAAGGAATACTTAATTGAATCCTTCAATTAGTAAACTCTTCTTATTCCAAAAGAGTTTATTAAATCTTCAGGGAGAAGCAACTCAGGGACCAAATAAACAAAGCTTCCATCTTTCTGTCCATCTGTAATTCACAGCTAGATTTCTCATAGCATCTGAAGACACAGTTGTATTGGTTTGAAATACATAAATATTTTATTTTAACTATGGTGATTCTTTCATCATCTAAGTTGATTGCTAAATTATAAACATCTTTCAGAGTTTGTTGTGGGAGGGAACTGCAGTTAGATGGTCTAAACTGCTAACTTCCACTGAGGCGTGCTTTCTGGGCATACACAGTGTACTGTGGCTGCTAGTGTTTTGACTGTTGCAGCAGTGAGCTTTGGAATAGTGAATCCAAATTGTGGCCCCATCTCAAGCCCATCTGGCAGGATGACATTGAGAGTTGTCATGGCTGGTATTTCCTAAGTGTACTAAAAAATATGTTTCGAAGTTCTTATTGTGGGAAGTTTCTGAGCCACACTTATGATTAATATTTGGAACTTAGCACTTAAATAAAAAAATCCTTAAGATACTTAAAACCAATAGAGCCATCATCTCATTTGATACAGAATGTGGCTGGGTATGTTGGTGCTTTCTGCAGGGCCTGTGAAACATACACTGTAGTTACATACCAGAAGTGGGAAAGGCTTCTGAATTGTAACCGGATGTGGGGATTCCATTCTGTTTTGGAGGCAGAATTAACTAGAACCTTGTCAGACATTTGTTTGTAAAGGGAGAAGTAGAAATGAGAGCTCAGGAAAGTTAGTTGTGCAAGCTCAGGTTGCAGATGTTGTTTTAACATGCAACAGAAATTCTGTGCCTGGGTTACTGTGGGAGGTTAGAGCTTTTGCTGTTTCTAGTGATTTTCCCCAGAGTAACATGAGAGGCTCAGTTTCTGTTACATGCATGATTCTTGGAAAATGAAGGATGGCTGTAATTCATTGTAGAAAAAATTTCATTGAATTGTTAAAAGTAAAATTCTTTCCCCTTATTTACTCACACATTTAGTGACTATTACCAGACACTTCTGTGTTCCAGTCATTGCTCTAGGCTGGACACAGCAGGGACAAGACAGACAGGCGCTTCACTCTGTGGGCTTCAGTTATCTGCAAATGTTACTAGAGGGCCTGATTTTCAGATGATGCTAGTCACTGAGTTATTTCTGTATTTGGGAAGTGCAAAGAGAATCTGAAGTGTTGTAATTTGTTTCCACTTCAAGGGGAAATAGGAAGTCATCTGAAGACATAATTAGGTTGAGTGAAGCAATTGCCAGTGGATGCAGAAGTGAAATGAAAAGTCTGAATTTAGGCCCTGCCATTAAGCTTAGTAATATTTGAGATGTTAACTAAACTGCTGTATGGAGTAAGCTTGGCTGGAAAGTGTGTTTTTGTCATGTTAGCTATAAAGATGGAAAGGCTTTCCTCAGAGGTAGAAACTGGGCCCAGTGGGGACACTGTTATTGGCACAGTCAATGTAGTGAAGAAATATTATGTAATGTTGACTTCTTGGAAGTAAGTGGCTTAAAGAACACAGATAGCAATTTAAAGACCTTTTCGGTGTATTTGTAAAACTTTGCCCAGGTCCCTGACTTTCTTGAGGGCTCTATTTCAGCAGAATTGGCTGTACAGTGGATCCCATTTTTCAGCGCTTTTCATTATAAAGGCAGATATTTTTAACACAGGGAAAAATGTGCTTCATACTCCAGAGTGAAAACTTAGGCTAAGGATTAAGTTGGTGGGCAGTGCTGGATAGAGAAGTTTGTGCTGGAGATACATGTGTAACTGTTTCTGTTCTCCTGAGGCTGGGACTGCTGGAATAGGTGGCATAAAATGGAGTCCGGAGAAGGGCTCTTCTCTCTGTCATGCCACTTCTGGGCAAGGGCAGATTAGTTGTCTCTGGCGAGAACTCCGAGTCTGAACAGCACAGCCGTGTTGTTGTAGTCCTCCTCTGCAGGGGTGGAATCCATTACAGGTTGTTTGTGTTTCATCTCCTAACCCATGCAGAGGTAGCATACTCTGTGTTGCTCTATCAGGTGATTGCCTTGCTGGTTAGCTTGGTTCATTGTAATGTTGTCTGGTGCTTGCTAAATCTGATGGATACTGACTATAATCACTTGGACCTGCATATCATCAGTAGCGGGAAAGGTCACTGAAACAATAGTGTTGTAAGGAGTGTGACTTGTCTGCAAGTGTTGTGGTGACTGAACTGAATCCTTACTGTGACAGGACCATCTAGTTGACTGATAGACTGGGCAGTAAGCTACTGTCTGCTGTGTGTTTATTTTGGGTGTCCGTCCCTAAAGCTCTTTATATAAGGTTATTTTCTGGCCCCTTAAGCAAGCTTCAGTGAGGGATGCTCTGAATGTTTCTAACCTCACTGGAATGGACTTAAACTGCAGACAGTACTGGAGACCCAAGGAGAATATGTTTATTTTGGAATTACTTACGCTTAGAAACCTTAACAAACTCAGTGAGCTTGAAAGTAACAATTACACTTTTATAAGTCCCATACAGCTCCCTTTGTAATGACCCGAGGAAACACTTACGGGCCCACTGATTCATCTCCTGGGGACCATCGGTTTTCCATTGGTCTCTGGCCAGTCTTTTTTAGACAGTTTCTCTTCTATGCACTTAAAAATAACATTTCTAGACGTTTTTCTAAAAATAATACCTGTGCTTTTTAGAAAATTTAAGAGAAATAGAAAAACTACAGAAGAAAAGCTTACTATTCATAACCTGTCTAGATGCAGTCACCTCAGACTGTACAGCACACACATGCACACACATGCACAACACATACATGTACAGCACACACATGCACACACATGCACAACACATACATGTACACACACACATGCACACATGCACAACACGTACATGTTCACACACATGCACAACACATACATGTACACACACACATGCACACACATGCACTTTCTTTTTCCATTTTTAAGATTTAATGTTATGGTGTGTGTTTGTGTGTGTGCACAGGCCTGATCGTATGCATATATGTGTGCCATGTGTGTGCCTCATGGACACAGAGGCTACAAGAGGGTGTTGTATCCCCTGGAACTGGATGGTTGTGAGCTGCTCTGTAGGTGCTGGGACTCAAACCAGGGTCCTCTGTAAGAGCAGCAGTGTCTCTCCAGCTACACCCGCAACCTTTCAGTGTTAAAGTCAATGTATAAAGGAGGGTAAAGTTTTAAAACCAAGTTGAAGTGATCATGTGCCATGTTTTCCACCTAGTAGTCTAACAGTGCAAATAGGCATTTAAGAAAAAGAGAGGAGCCGGGCAGTGGTGGTGCACGCCTTTAATCCCAGCACTCGGGAGGCAGAGGCAGGTGGATCACTGTGAGTTCGAGACTAGCCTGGTCTACAAGAGCTAGGTCCAGGACAGCCTCCAAAGCCACTGGGAAACCCTGTCTTGGGAAAAAAAAAAAAAAGAAAAGGAAAAGAGAGGACTGTGGTCACTCCCATTTAAATTCTACAGGAAAGTGTAGATTTTGTAAATTTGAATAAGCACCAATTATGTTTATGTTTGCTTCTGCCCTACAAGGTTGTGAAATGTAACCTTTTCATCCTGTGAACCATCTTAGAGCTATAGTTACAGCTTGTTTAGAATAAAAGAACTAGAAATTTTAACAGCTTCATTCAAGTGTTGAAATCTTGTTATGGGGGACACACAAGTTCATGTCTTGTTTATGTGTCTGGAATATTTTATTTTTTTTCATTTTTAAGGGAGTTGTTTGATGGCATCAAGCCACTCACTTCCCCAGTTTGCATTTCTTCAGGGATGTTTGTATTTCATCCCAGGGAGGACGTTTGGTTTATTAGCATTGTGCTCTAGTACAGCCAGTTAAATGACGAGAATGCTAGGAAGCAGGCTGACTCTAGGGTAGCCTGGTGTTGAGAGTCTATTTTTGTGTTGTTGTTGGTATTGGGGATTGATTAAACCTAGAGCCTTATGCATGCTAGGCACATGCTCCACCACAGCTGCGTTTCCAGCTGGACTTTTACTTTTTGAGACAGGTCTCACTCAGTTATTTAGGCTGACTTTAGATTTATAATCCCCTTTCTGGATAGTAACAGGCCTGCACTTTGAGGCCTTGTTTGTTGTTTTTTGTTCTAGGGAGGCTGAGTGGTGGGTTGTGTAGAGTTGATGTTGCCGCCGGGCAGTTTCTCACAGGTGGAAGCCTGGCTTACCTGCTTGCTGCACATGTGATCATCATAATTGCCTATACATGATGCAAATGACAAGAGCAAAGATAATTATTTCCTTGAGGTTTTCTTGTCTTGAGTAGTTTGTACACAAGCAGTTTCTGACATATATCCAACAGACAAGGCTAGACAGCTGCCAAAAAGCCCACCACCAATTTCAGTTTAATGAAAGAAAAATGAACCTCACCTGGAGGTTCTGGCGATGGGGCATTAATAGAGTGCTTCTTTCCTTGCTTCTGCTGTGCACTGGCTGAGTGCCCCTTGTCCACATTGTTTAGAGCTGGAAATGTTTTGGGTTGCAGAGTAGAGTTTTTGCATGTACACAGTGAGAAGCTTGGGATGGAAATTCATTATGTTTCTTATATCTCTCATGCAAATAGCCTGAAGGTAATTTTATTTTTTTTAAACTTTTATAATATGGCATTTTAAATAATTTTGTGACTGGTCAAATAAGGTTAAATGTAAATTTTCCACTTGAAGTAAATGTCAGTGCTCAGAATATGTTAGATTGTAGAGTATTTTATATTTTATTTTCAGATAGGTGATGTTCGATCTTTAAAAATATTTGAATAGCATTAAAATCATTCATTCATTCATTCATTCATTCATTCATTCATTCATTCATTGATGTTTTCCGGGACAGAGTTTCTCTGTGTAGCCTTGGCTGTCCAGGAACTCTCTCTGTAGACCACCAGACTGGCTGCAAACTCAAGAGATTGGCCTGCCTCTGCCGCCCAAGTGCTGGTATTAAAGGCAAAGGCATGCACCACCACCAGTAGCTTTTGTTGCTTTTATGAATGTGTCAGTGTGTGTGTACATACATGTCTGGGTGCCCACAGAGTACAGAAGAGAATTGCAGGTGGATGTGAGCCCCCAAGTGGGCACTTTGAACTAGTGCTCTGAAACAGCAGCAAGAGCTTTTTAGCTGCTGAGCCACCTTTGCAGTCTCCTTGAATGGCAGTTTTTGAGAGATGTTAATAAGTACAAGTGAGATATATCTATCTATCTATATATCTAGATCTAGATCTAGATCTAGATATAGTCTCACGCTGTATAGACCTGGCTGGCTTGAAACACTCACTGTGGTCTTAAACCTGCAGAGATCCACCTGCGTCTGTGTGCTATCATATTTGGCGGTTTAAGTGATCTTTAAAATGTAGTGCTTTGAAAGCCTAGTTCCCCTCCCTCTTTTAGAAGAACATTAGTAAATCAGCTATAAGAGGATGTATCATTTCCTTAAGCCAGCATTTGTTTGATTCAAAATAAGCTTCATTAGGGCAGCTGCTAATGCCTAATTAAAAGTTAAGTTAGCATCTAGAGTAGTGAGTGAGCTTCATTGTGGCATTTATACACGTATGTCAGTGTGTTTCTTCCTTCCTATTTGCCTTCCCTGCCACCTGCTCCTTCCTGCTCCCTTCCCAGTCCCCTGCCTGCTTGTTTCCTAAAGCAGTCTGGCTCCTGTCTTGTTTGTAATCCTGCCTTTACCTTCTGGCACCTCAGGTCTTGCCATTGTTAGGCCCATCTTTTCTTTCTAGTGTGCTTAGCAGTCATAGGTTTTGCCTCAAACACTTACTGATGTCTTCCTTTCCATCTTAATAATTAGATAACAGGTGCCTGATAGCTAAAACTTAATATTAAAAGCTGTCTTTCATTTTTTATGTATGATGACTAACTTTATATATTACTTAGTTACTTAGTGACAACAATTTTTTCTTTTGTTTTAATTAATTTTTTTTTAAGCCTGTAGTTGAGCCAGGCTTTATAAAGCTTGAGGTGAATGAATTGTAATTGTTGGCAATAACTGGAAACTAACAACTTTGAAGTGTTAAAGTCTCTGGTAGTTTGGGAATAATAAACAGCTGAATTCTGTGAGTGACGTAATTCCCAGAGACAGAGGACTCAGTGCTAAATGTGCCATGATGGCAAATGAAATGGTTTCTGAACATAGGTATTAAACTGCTAACCAAGCTGGAAACTGAATATCTATGGAGTGTGCTCAATGTAGTGCTAATTGAGACATCTTAACCAATGAAAATGTTAATTTGTGTGACTAATTTTTAAGACACACTGCATTAACTTGAAATTCTATGCTTTTAAGGGTTTGGGGTGTGTGTTGAAACCCACATGTGAGTGAAGTCTAATGCGGTATTGGATCGAGTTGAGTTACACATAGTGCCAACCTTGGTGTAGCCGTGGGATTCATTGCTCAGCTCCTGCGGAAGGAGGACTGTTTAGTGGGTGTGGCTGAGAAGATTTACCACTTCTGCAGATCCCAGCTGGGTCTGTTCTCCACCCTGGCTGCTCATTAGAACTTTCTGGGGACTCGGGAGACAGTGGTCTGAGATCACTGAGTCAGAATCTGGGGCTGGTCAGTTTGAAAAGCTTCACAAATGGTTATAAGTTTAGCTATGGTTAAAATTTTTTAAAATTTATTTTTAAGTGTGTGTGTGTGTGTGTGTGTTGTGTGTGTGTGTGTGTGTGTGTGTGTGTGTGTGTGTGTACGTAAGTATGTAATTGAGTGCAGGAGCCCATAGGGGCCAGAGACATTGGGCACCCCAGAGTTGGAACTTAGAGGAGGTTGTGAGCTGTGTGACTTGGTGCTGGGTCTTTTGCTCATAAGGCCCATAAAGATAGTTGTTTTATCTTTCTCCATACCACTTTTCTAGAACCTAGACCCAGAAAGTTCTGTTTTTGCTTTCAAGGATGGGAGAATTCTGCTTATATCCAGAAGAACTAATGGTGAGGATTGTTTTTCACTCAGAAATAGTCTTTCCACTGTTAGGACACTTTTGGAGGTGTAAATCACACAGCTCAGGCAGCTTCTTTAGAGTAAACTGATCTCTATTTCTCCTGTATCCACAGAGCTGTGCAGATGCCACTAAGTTACCTTTAGGGCATTTTCTTCACCTCTTGAAGAAACCCTGTACCTATGGCAGTCACTCCCTTTTTTCTTTTTTCTTAACCTATGCAGCTGTAGACAACATTAGTTGCTTTTCATGCTGTAGATTTGTTCATTCTTGATACTTCATGGAAGCAAAATCATGTAGTGTGTTGGCATTTATGATTGGCTGCTTTCACTAAGCAGAGTTCCACAAGTTCACTTGAGTTGTAGCATGTGCTAATACTTCCATGCTTTTTATACCTGGGTGCTGCTCCATAGTGTAGGTAATAGCTCATTTTCTTTACCGATAGACAGTGGTAGGTGGTGGGGTTATGAATAGTGTTGTCAGCATGGTGTATATGTTTTTGCCATGGCATGTCTTCACTTGGGTATATGCTGGGAAGAAATTGCTGGCTCAGCATACTCAGGAATCCTTCACCTCGTTTGAATTTCATGGTTAGAAAACCTCATCAAGTCAGAGAGTACCAAGACTTCATGCTCTGATAACACTGCATTGTAGAACAGAGGTCCAGTGTATGTCATTTGATATGGTGGTTTGCAGAAGGCACATTGCCCACCTAAAAGAAGACACAGCTAGCTGTTCTCTGCTTTTTCTTCAGGACGTCCACATTGTCTTTTGTTAAAGTTGGGATTTAAAGATTTTCAAGTCTTTCCCTCATTCCTTTAGTGATAAGAGAGGAGTGAAATGGTTGGACTCTTTGTATCTAGAAAGCAATCATTGTAATCAGAGCTCATAGTTAGTTGTTGATTGCTTGTTCAGTGCTAGGTTGTGTGTGCCTGAGGATTTTTATATTCATAGTCAACTGTCAGCAGTGACTGCCATTTTACCACTGACAGGGAAATGGAGGCAAAGCAGTTAGAGAGCCTGCTCCATCAGAACAGCCGGTGGCATGCTAGGAAGTGCCAGTGGGTCTTTACCCACCAGTAGTTGTTGGCCCTCTTGGCAGATGTCCTGTTGTGGAACTGAGTTGTTTTACTACCCACAAGAGGAAAATAAGGAACAACAGCAGTTTACATGGGTTCAAGTCAGTTGCAGAAGCATAAAAGCTTAACTTGTATAACATGTTGAAGGAGCAATAGCTTTAAAGGAGCTTTATTTAAGGTAATTTTAGCACCATCTCATGTTCTGAGGCACACATGCAGTACTCTTTCCCCTGCGCTGGTAGCTTACATGACTCTGACTTTGGATAAAGTAAGCTGGAGATAGGTGGGTATAAAAATACTTTTCCGGTGGGCCTTCTATATGTGAGTGGAATATTGTTTGATATAAAAGGGGGACAGATGTATGGTTTAGAAGTGAATTTTGAGCCGTAAAAAAAGATGGCTAGGTGGCAGTCTAGAGTGACTGTGGATGAATGACCACAGAAATCATTTGCACAAGGTAGACAGCAATTTTCCCATGCTCTGAAACGGAAGCCTGCTTTGGGATTACATTGTGGGTGAGAAGTTACTGAATATTTGGGTATAAGATAATTTCTTGTTGAGGCCGATTTTGTTACATGTATCAGTGGAGTAGGAGGAGCCCTGTCTGTGTATTTTGCTTTTGTTATTCTGTTATTTAATAATCTGCTTGCTTCTTCATGTATATTGATATGATTCTCCACTCCTTCCCCAATTCCCAAGATAAACCGGGGTCACATGACAACAGAAGCCAAGAGAGCTGCAAAAATGGAAAAGAAGATGAAAATTTTGCTTGGCGGTTACCAGTCTCGTGCTATGGGGCTCATGAAACAGTTGAATGATTTATGGGACCAAATTGAACAGGCTCACTTAGAGCTACGCACTTTTGAAGAGCTCAAGAAACACGAAGACTCTGCTATTCCCCGGAGGCTTGAGGTAACACCATGTGTCCTCATTGCTTAGAAGGAGAGCTTTGGAGAGTGACTCACTCCAGCTTCCTTCTTTTCAGCCTTGTAGCAGGTTATCTCTGAAGTTGGTTCTGGCCAGCAGTGGGCTTAGGACTCTCTAATCTAGACCTGCCTCTGTGTAGATGGTGGCAAGCTGCTAGGAAGGCTTTTTTCTTTCTGTTTTGTTTTCAGGGATAGATAGGTAGGTCTTGTGATTCGTTTCCCTGACACTTAGTGGCTTGCCATTTATGTGGTTCTGGGGAAACTGAAGCAGCTTTCTTTAGTTTTATGATTGAAGATGCTGAGAGCGTAGCAGCTCATTTTTACTCCCTAGTGTGCATTCTAGTCCCTGCCCAGCTTCAGGGCAGTCAGAGCTGTTTGCAGTGTGTTGTGAGGATTGAGAAGACTGTTGTGGTTTATTTATTGGGATAGGATAGCAGCAGAGATTTTACAAGATGGTAATCACATGACCAGAGCAGAGAATGGCTGGGAAATGCATCCTTGCTGAAAACTGTGAGTCAAACAGCTGTTTGTAAGCTAGACTGTGGAAGTGGACTTAGGTTTGAAGTAACTGGAGTCCTTTTCTCTTTCAGTGTCTAAAGGAAGATGTGCAGCGGCAGCAGGACCGAGAGAAAGAGCTCCAGCAGAGGTACGCAGACCTGACGGTGGAGAAAGAGACTGTGCAGGCCAAGTTCTGAAGCACGCACAGCAGGCACTCTCCTCAGAAGAACCACTTGAGGGTTCATGTCCGCAAGGCGAAACTGATGTTTCTCTTCATTGACACATTTACCCAGCACCTGTGGTTTCTCAGTTGTTTCGAATGATACCACCAATCTTGCGTGTTCTGTGTTACAGACTTGGACTCCAGGATAATGAGGTCGAAAATTATCCAGACGCTCATTCTTTGCCCACGTCATGTTTGCAAAATTTCGTAGTTTAGGCCTGTAATTTAAAAAGCCTGACTTTAAATATTGCCTGTGAGTAAACCTTTGAATAAAAGAATATGTGTAAAAACAAAAAACAAAAAACAAAACCCCTGAGAGTGTAGCCGTCTTCTTGAAGTAATTAGATACTTAGGGTGCCACAGTCTCCAGCTGTACTTACTGTGTGCATACTTACACAGTAAGTATGTGTAAGCTGAATGGCGATTGTAAGTCCTTAGGAGGCAGGTCCTTTGTGGTGGTTTCTCTACACTGGCAAGATGGACTGGCTTGTTAAAACCTAACCCCTGTGTGCCGCGCCCCGCCCTCCCCCCAATGTCACATTAGGAATGTTTCTTTGCTGGTTATTGACATGAAAACTGTGGATTATAACTGGAAAGATTTGCTTTTTTTTTTTTTTTTGACTTGTAATATTTTACATGAATTTTTGAAAGAGATTTTAAAGATTACAAGGCGCCTTCTTCAAACTTTATTTAAAGCTTTGCATTTAGCTTAATATGTCATCTCCGTAAGTTTGGGACTTACAGGATGGGTAGATGTAGGGATACTTTACAACTTTATAATAACTCCTGTAGAGACTTAGTAGCAGAGTAAGCAGGCTTTTGACCCCAGCACTTGGGGTGGGGGCGGGGGAAGCTTCAACACGACAGCGCAGGCCAATGGTGTATTGGACTTAGCAGAAATGTTTGCCTATTAGGGACTAAAGGAAAAAGGAAGCATTAGTTTTTTTCTTTCATTCATTCAGCAGGGTTTGTTGAGTAAATAAACAATGAATAAACTAGGCTTGGTCCTATTTTCTTGAGTGTTAACAGTCAGTCTCTTGAGAATGACAGACACTTTTTTGGTTTTTTGAGACAATGTCTCACTCCGTGTCCTGGGCTGGTCTAGAACTTACTGTGTAGTCCTGACTGGTTTGGCACGCAGGTGATCCTCCTGCCTCACCTCCTCCGTGCTGGCATTATAGGTGTGAGCTGCAGTGCACCCTGTGACAAGTGGTTAAAATCAGTGTTGGAGATGAGTGTTAGCTACAGCAGAGCTGACCCTAGGAGACATCAGTGTGCACAGGGAAAGAAGCATCACCATTTTTAGATTCTGTGAGGAGACTAAAGGAGGGTGACACGGGTGTCATTAGAGAGGTTGCTCTGCAGAGGTGTATGTGAGATAATACTCGGTCTCATTTTAGAAAGCGAGCCAGGGAAAGAACATCCTGCCACAGTGGGTTGCCAGCCCCATGCTGCCACCATGTACTGGGGGAACCGAAGGAGGAGAGTGCGGCATGAGTGCTCACCTGACCGCATGGACCCATGAGGGAGGAAATTGGCATTTATTATAAATATTAGAAGCCAGAGGAATGACAGGTCAGTTGTGGGTTTGACTCATTGGTGTGGCCATACTATGAAATGGGTGGAGGTCAGGAAGCCACCCTAGGAGCCAGGTGCAGTAATCCAGACAATGCCAGGAAACTGCCTGGGTCAAGTCTGGGGATGCAGATCCACGGGGACTTGCTAGTTAGCCTCTGCAGGATTAGACCGTTCATAGATTTTGGTATCTGGTCATGTAATTTTCATCATATATTTTCTGGTAGTTTCTTTCTCTTTGTGTGTGTGTATTCTCTGTGTAACAGCCTTGGCTGTCCTGGACCTCACTCTGTAGACCAGGCTGGCCTTTAACTGACAATATTACCTGCCTCTGCATCCCTAGTGCTGGGGTTAAAGGTGTGTGTCACTATGCCTGGCTGTGATTTGGTTTTGATCACTGTTACATTATGTGTGTGCTTAAATGATCACTGTAGTGTCTTCAGTGTTTTATTAGAGGCTCTTTTATCTGTGTTTGGTTTTTTTAGAGACAGGGTTTCTCTGTGTAGCCCTGGCTGTCCTAGAACTTGCTCTGTAGACTAGGCTGGCCTCAGACTCAGAGATCCTCCTGCCTCTGCCTCCCGAATGCTAGGATTAAAGGTGTGCACCACCACTGCTTAGCTTTCATTTTTTTCTTTTAAGATTTATTCATTTATCATGTATACAGTATTCTGCCTGCATGTATGCCACCAGATCTCATTACAGATAGGTGGGAGCTACCATGTGGTTGCTTGGAACTAAACTCAGGACCTCTGGAAGAGCAGTCAATGCTCTTAACCTCTGAGCTATCTCTCCAGCCCCCACCTCATTTTTTTTTTAAAGGAAATATTTGATACCATCTTTGAATAATACTATTTTTTAATTTTATTTCATGTTTTTGTTGGCTCAGATGTGTAGAACAGCAGACAGTCTTGTTCTGTTTCTGGTTTTAATAGAGGTGTCCACTGTTTTATCTCTAAGTTGGCTGTTTTGACATAGACACTATATAGAGAGGTAGCCTCTCTCCTTAAATTTTTAGAAGGTTGAATTAGGAAGAAGGCTGTGGAGTCCTGTCAGAAGCTCTGGAGTCTCTTGTTAAGATGGCTTTGCTGTAGCTGTTTTGACTTATTGTGGCTTTGTTTTAAAATACAATTCTCGTTTAATATTATTTTTTTTTGTTGTTGTTGTTGTGTTTTTCCCCCTCAACATTCAGAGTATGAGGTTCATTTTTGTTTCTATGAGGTGCCATGTTGAAGGCTTTGGATTTTCTTTGAAGAGTGTGAACATTCTAGCCATTTTCATGCCAGAATGGCAATTGCCTTGTTTTCTAAGTAGCTTATCGTTGTGTTTTAAAAATTGAGTCCAACAATTAAGGCTATTTAAATATTTCTGTGTGGCTAGCTTTAAAAATATTTTGCTGTTTTGTTGCTTGTATGGTTTTACATTGTGTAAAGAAAATATGGCTTATGTAATTTTTGCTTATTTAGAATATGTTGAGATGTTGGGACCTGGAATCTTTGAGTGGTGTTCTGTGGATGTTTTATTTAAAACACTTTTTTTCTTCACGTGCGCGTGCGCGTGTGCGTGTACGTGTATGTGTATACACTGCACAACACATGTAAGAAGGACAGAGGACAGCTTGTGAGAGTTGTTTCTTTCCTTTCACCACTTAGGTTCTGGGAATCGAACTCAGGGCTTCAGGCTTGGCAGCAAGTGCTTTTACCTGCTGAGCCACCTCACTGGCCTCTGTGGATGCTTTAAATGAAAGTTTACTCAGTTAACATGTGATGGTTGAGCATGAAATTTCTCAATTAAATTATCCTAATTTAATTTAATTTTTGAAAGATTATGCTCTTAGTAGTGCAATTTTAAGATCTATTGTAGTTATTTGTCTAGATAGAGCTTGTGCTCTGTGTAACTTGATACTGCTCCGTGGGTTATCTTTTTGCTTTGAATTTTGCTTCAATACTGGAGTATTCTCATGTCTGTGATCGTTTTGTCTAATTACCTCTTTGCTTTTAACACTCACATAGCATTTCAGTTTCTTCGGAGGATGGACTTCAACCATCCCTTGCCCAGCTCCCTCCCTTTTTGGTTTTCTACCCCTCTCTAATCCTTTGGAGCAAAAAACCCTTCTGCTCCAGGAGGTCAGAGTGATTTACCATGCTTCCTTGAGAGAAAAGAAGACCCCTGGCTGACCAGGACTTTGCCCATACATCTAGAGCCTGTTTCTCTTTAAAAGCTGCTTTTTTTTTGTTTGTTTGTTTTGATTCCTTTTAGGGTAGAGATTTGAGATACGGGAGTCTGTCTCCTTCAGATTTGTTTCTTTAGTGTCCCAACGTTTGTTCCCCAAGATTGAGATGGGAGGCATGAACACCTCACTCAAAGGACAGTTTCTTAAACAGGGAATCTCTGTTTGTCAGCCCGCTTGAGAACCTGGGAGTCTTACTAAGGTCCTTCTGCTTTCTGTTAATTGCTGACTGGTCCTCTGATCATTTGTGCCGTCTCACCAGCTTCTGTGTTCCTTAAGTGGCTTTAACTTTCTTGCGATTTAGGAAACAATGCATCTTCTTTAAACTTGCCAAATAATTACAGCATTATTCAGGGTTTAAGAACCCTTCAGGACATGGAAACCACAGTGGGAATTTGAGTACCAGTCAAGTCAGTGTGAAGGGGTACTAATAGTTAACTTCTAAGGAGGGCAAAGCCAGTTCTGACGATTATAGCAATAGAAGATGGACAGTGGGAGAGTACCCAGGAAGGACAGGCTTGAACAAGCCTCCTTCCTCTCCCTACACATTGAAACTCACATCTCACTGGAGAGGGTGGGCAGATGGAGAAGCCCTGGGGTGCGGATGGTATTTGATGCCTCCTGGGAGCCCTGCAGAACTTGGAAGGGCTTGTGCCTTACTTCAATGCAGAGAAAAACTAACTGTATGTGGACAGTGATTTGGATGACTGAGAAAAGGCACTGGGATCAGAAATGAAGGCTCCTCCACTAGGAGTAACCCTCTGTGCCTCACAGATATCCCTGGTGCTTCGCTGTAAGGTTTGGAGATGAAGTTGCTATTGCAGCAGTGTTGACAGGTAGGCCTTCAAGCTCTGCCTTCATGCACAAATTCATGCTTACCACGGGAATGGTAAGATAAGAATGGGTTTTTCCCCCACTTCTGTGCACGTGCTCTCTGGACCTTTGATCTTTTGCTGTGAAATGGCCGTCAAGGTCTTTGCCCCTTGGAGGAAGCCATTTGACCTGACTTCAGGCCATCAGAACTGTAAGCTGAATTATTTCTTTGTATTACCCAGCCTCAGGAGGCTGTTGCAGCCCCATCGAACAGAAATCTTTGGCAAAGTATGAGTGTGCTTCTGAGTTAGGCTCCAGAGACCAAGTAGGGCAAAAGATGTTGTGCCTAGAGGTGATTATCCCCTCACTAAGATCTATAGTCTCCTGGGAGGTGGGCCTCTGGGGGATTTATCTTGATTAGGTTAATTGAGATGTGGAGACCTTCCCACTGTGGGTGGTACCATTTCCTGGTCAGGGATCCTGGAGTGTATAAGAAGACTGAAGATAATCTGTCTCTGCTTCCTGACTGGCTGTGGTAGGCCCAGCTGCTGCCGGGTCTTGCTCCTCAAGCTTCACTTAGTGTGGCAGTCACTGGTCGACTTCCGGTTGCCTGCAAGCCACCATGTTCCCTGGATTGAACCTCTGAAACTGTAGTGAGCCACCTTGTCATGCTAAGTCTTTACTCCATCTGCCCGAGCCCTGCTGCCACGTGGCCACCCAAAATAACACACAGAGAGACTTATATTATTTACATTGCTGCTGGCCAGTTGACTAGGATTTCTTATGTGCTAGCTCAGTCTTAATTATCATAAATCTATATTATTTTATAAGACTTAATTTGCGCCTTCCGCTGGCTCCCTCTTCTCGGGATCACATGGCGGCTCCCTAAAGAAGTGAGCAGGAGGAAGAGGAAGAGCAAGAGAGCGATTTCCTGCTTATATTCTGTGTCTGCCTGCTATGTCACTTCCTTTCTGGATCTCTTTACTACATTTCTCAGAATCCTCCTTGACGCCTAGTTCCACTTATCTTGCTTTCATATTGGCCAAAAGTACTTTATCAACCAATAAGACAGACAGACAGACATAAACACAGAAGGACATTCCCCATCACCACCTCAAACTTTTTTTTTTTTTTTTTTTCTATATAAGAGTTGCCTTGGTCATGGTATCTTTTCACAGCAGTAGAACCTAAACTAAGAAGTCCTTTCTTCAGTGGCTTTCATCAGGGTATTGTGTCACAGAAGCACAAGTAACTGAGACCCTTGTCAGTTACCATTGTTTTGGAAGCCGGGTGGGGAGTTTTAAGAGCATGGCAGTTACTTGAACTTTTTTTTTTTTTTTTTTTTTTTTTTGAGACAGGGTTTCTCTGTGGCTTTGGAGGCTGTCCTGGAACTAGCTCTTGTAGACCAGGCTGGTCTTGAACTCACAGAGATCCGCCTGCCTCTGCCTCCCGAGTGCGTGTGCCACCACCGCTCAGCTTGAACTGATTTTAATTCCCTAGAATTTGGTCTTTGAGTTTGGATTCAAGTGTTCAATGTCTGCCTGGCCTCTTGGGTTGGGATTTTTTTGTTATTCGTATCCTTCTTGCAGCTTGATGTTGTTTCTTCAGGTTTTTTGTACAATAACAAATGAGGCCAAGGATAGCTCAGTGATTCTACCTTTGACCTAGTTTGGGGAAGGGAGAAGGAGGATGCAAAGTTCACTTCATAAAATCTGTAAAACGTGTGTATTTTACCAAGTCCAGTTCTGTGAAGATGATAGAATGGCTTTTGAAATTTTTTTTTCTCACTCTGTATAGAAGCAGCAGCCAAAGCCTCTTGGATAATAACTCCATGACATGAACTCTAAAGTATAAACATAACATGATATAAAAATGATATAAACCAACCTGGGCCAAGACCTGCATGGCACTAGTGTCTGTAGGGAAGGCAGGCAGAGGGGAGCAGCTCCCTGACTGGACCCCAGAGGAGTCAGCGTGTGCTCATGGTCATGTGGTGGACCGATTTGAGAACTGGCTGAAAACCAGGGGGGTTTGCCCTCTCTAACAGTGGGTGAGAAAACAGTTTGAAGACAGGCTAGCAACATTCATTTGTGGAATGGCACTTTGCCAGGGAGGCTTAAGTATTTCAAAAGTCCTGTTAAGTCATAAGGTAAGATTTTTCTTTTTTCCTTTTGAGGAAAGATACAGTAACAGCTAACTAATAGGTGAGGATTAAAGTGACTATAGCATGTTAGTTTAGTGTATAGAATTGTGTTGTCCAGCCAGCTGAAGCTATTGGGTACTTGAGCAGGGCTGCTTTAAATGGAAATGTACTATTAACTGTCAAATCCTGGGTTTGGAGACTTGGCATGGAAAAGGATCCTTTGATCTTGCTAGGCTGAATAAACAAGTTCACAACATCTTTCCCCTTCTGTGGATAGTAGAACATTCTAAAATGATGTTTGTGGCTCCCATTCTGTGTACCACACTATTCTAATAGTTTATTACTGAGTTCTGATTGCATTATGGTTTGAGAATATTCCTTATGTGGTTTTACATGATTTCAAACCTTTTGAAATCATCCCCAAAGTCTATCACATCATCCAGGAAGGGCCAGGCCTAGGCCCTTCCCCATGTGTCCTGGCCAAGAGAGCATCCCTTCACATAGGATGGGCTCTCAAAATCCCCCCCTTTTTTTTTTTTTTTTTTAAAGACCTTACATATTTAATACAGTGCATTACCCCTGTACAAATGGAAAAAAATTAAGTTCAACATTTCTAGACCAATATGGCTGTTAATTTTTGTACAATGCCAACTCAACACAGTAAACTGGGATACTTTTTTCCAAACTTGACAGCACATCTAAAGTTTCCAAAAATTCAAATTATATATATATATGTAGATATATATATCTACATATATATATACATATATATATATATTTATATAAGAAGACCAATAATGGCAGTATGTTATGCATCAATAGCAGCAACAGCTTTTCCAGGTTCTGCAGTCATTTGAACAAAATTGTAGAGACATCCAGCACTCTCCATTAAAAAAAAAAAAAAAAGTAAAAAACAAAATGCCAGAAAACAGCACAGTTCTGTTACTCTTGTGGTACCTGGCACCCACCATTGTTTTTTTTTTTTTTAAATTAGCTTCTCAGTCATCATCTAGGAGGAAACCATTCTGAGCAACATCATTAAAAACAGCTCTGATAGAGCAGGTCACTACTATGTATCATAAAGCAGGTCCACATATGAGTGAGTACATATCATGTTTGTCTTTTTGTGATTGGGTTACCTCGCTCAGAATGGTTTCTTCGAGTTCCATCCATTTTCCTGCAAATTTCAAGATTCCATTGTTTTTTTTTCTGCTGAGTAGTACTCCATTGTGTAAATGTACCACATTTTCTCTATCCATTCTTCGGTTGAGGGGCATCGAGGCTGCTTCCAGTTTCTGGCTATTACAAATAATGCTGCTATGAACATGGTTGAACCGATGTCTTTGTTACATGAATAGATAATGTAGTCATTAGGTCAATCCTTTTGTTTTTTAAAAATAAAATTCTATGTGTGTAGGTTTTTTCCCTACATGTATGTACTGTGTACCACATGCATATAGTACATATGAAGGCCAGAAGAGGTGTCCAATCCTCTAGAACTGGAGTTACAGAAAATTCTGAGCTGCAGTGTGAGTGCTGGGAATTGAACCTGGAACCTCTGGAAGAGCTGCTGTGTGGGTGCTGGGAATTGAACTTGGGTCCTCTGGAAGAGCAGCAAGTTCTTTTTTAGCCACTGTACCTTCTTTCTAACCTCCTGTTATTTTATTTTTCTTTGAGAAAGGATCTCCAGGCTGGACCAGAACTTATTATGTAGCCCAAGTTTGTGTCTTAACTCATGATCATCCTCTGTCTCACACTCCTGAGTTCTTAAGTGCCTTTAAGTAATCAAAACTTTTATGTTCTATCTTGGTAACACAGTCCGCTTGGAAATCATGTCTGTTTTATCGGCTTCAGTGTTCTCAAAAATCAAATTGGTGGGTAGAATTTGAGCTTGCTGGTAATTGGCTATTCCTGTCCATTCCTTTTATTCTGTAAGTTGCCGAGAGACTTATGTATTTGACCACGCTTAGTTCTGCCAGGGTTTCTCAGATGTCTTGGAGCTTCAAAGTCTGTATTTATAGCAAGGACTATTTATGTCTGGAGGAATTGTCCCTCAGCCATTATGTAACTGGTGACACTCTTTGTTCTGAAACCCCCAGTTATTTTGTGATTAGAATTTGTCCAATGTAGCTGTCCCATTCTCCTAACTTCTCAGTTTTCTGTGGTGTGGTGCTTTGTAAAGACATGCTAGGAGAATGGTCTCATACCTGTCATTCTGTATGTCCTACTTTCCTGCCTCCTCTGTGTTTGTCTGGCTCCTGGCATCTTCCTGGTGTCTCTCTCTCTTTTTTTTTCTCCCTGAACCTAAATTCCTTCTCCTACTTTCCCTGCTCAGAAGTCCCGCCTATACCTCTTCCCTTGCTATTGGCTGTTCAGCATTTTATTAGACCAGTCAGGTGTCTTAGGCAGGCAAGGTGAAATAGCAACACATCTTTACATAATTAAATAAATGTAACACATCTTTACATAGTTAAACATTCCACAGCATTCCCCCCTTTTGTCTAAATAAAGAGAAGTTTTAGCTTTAACGCAGTAAGACAATACACAATAAGAACAATTATCAAGAATTACCTTACAATATCTCTAGTCAATTAGCCTTTGGCATATTCAGAGAAAATACCCCATTATCCATCCTGTCTTGGTGAGTTGAAAATTGTATACCTAATTTACTCTCCATCCTAACTTGTATTACCCACCCAAGAGTTTCTTAGACCTCAAGAACATTTTCCTACATAAACAATTTAAACGTTTATGTTTTTCAGCCTTTACATCTAAACTTTACTATCTCATCTTCAATGCTATCAAAGACCTGATTAGGATGTAATATTACCCTAGTAAACAGGAAGTGCAAATTAGGCAACTTAAAAAATTATAGAAATGACAAAGACGTCTGGCTGCCTAGATAGTCACCCAAGATTTCTCTGCAACATTGGGGCATCCATCCTTGGCCTGTAGGCCTAGAATATTTGACAGACTTTTCTGTGAAGCAGGAATTTCAAAGGGCTGTTCCACCTTGACGAAGTCCAGCAGTCTTTTTCCTTTGTGTCTTGCTTGTATGGTTTGTACAGCATGCTGTCAGCAGTCAAGGCAAGGGCAGTTTCTTGCCCAAATGTCTAGCTTTGCCACATCAAAAGCAAACTCCATATGAAGGTTCTTTGATGCCCACCATCCTTTTATGAAGTAGATTGGTGTTGCCAGGAGCAGACATGTCTCATTGTCATGAAGCCTTAGGTTATTAAATATCTTAAATGCCATATCCTATAGGTCTCTGAGACATTTGAAGATTACCTGTCTAAAATATATCTGCTTAACCTTGCAAATATACCTAACATGACTACAAGTTTGATTGTTATAGATGACTAACTACTAACCTGCATTTCCTAATTATCCTAAACAGTTTGTAATAAGGACTAGAGCTTTACATTACATTTTAAAATGAGCTGCATGGGTACAATACTTTAAACAAAGAGTAGAAATATATAACTATATAAAAAAGTAACCTTAAATTTGTATCAGTAAACAAAATCCATACCAATGTAAGATATTTGAGATGAATAGTTAGTTGTCTTTTTATCCTTTATTTCTGTATCTCCACTAAATGATGACAAACATTCATAACTTACTGAATGACCAAAAATACCTACCCCACCTCTTTGGAATGTGGGCATTGTGTTCGCTAGACTGCTTCCTGTTGGCTTGGGGTGACAGCATTTTTAGGGGACCCTGAGAAAATTGAGATAATGGTCAAGTCCTGGGAATACTAGTTGTAACATTTGTTGTCCAGTCTCAGAACTGTTCCCATGCAGAGGGACCAGTAAATGCATCACCTGTTTTTCAGGGCTCCCCTGATCAAACTTGATCTGTATTAATCTTGAAGGAATCCACAGCCTTGCTTTCCTGTGGAAACAAAAGCATAACCTCTTCCCCCAACGCAATATGTTTTCTGAATTCTATTTTAAAGTTAAGACATCCCTATCCTAAAGTATCTAGGCTGGTTTAATTCTTCAGTTCCTTTTACAATCCCATGTCTCTTAGCAGCTGTCATTCTCGTAGCATTCAAAAATATTCAAAGTCAACACAACACCATATGGGGTCCAGACTCCCTGTGTATTTCCCATTTATGTGACTTTCCCTCTTTATATTACCTTCTCTTTAAAGACTTTACTATCATTTTTAAATGAATTATTTTTTCCTATGACTGTCTATACCCATTTTTTCTTTCTTAAATGCCTATACACATTTTAAACACACTGTAATCTATTTAGAGTTTTTTTTTTTCCCCAGTCTGGACCTGTTTTAGTTTGCACCTGTAGTGTTCTCTGACTTCCTGAGTCAAACCTTAAACTTGCCCCGAGGCTTTGTGCTGGTGGCTGGCTCTGCCCTGCTTTGGTCTGTGAGAGCCGAGCTTTATGCCCCTCCGGCCTGGTTGGCAGGGGTAGGGGGTGTGCCTCAACCTGGAAGTTGCATTCAACTGCTCCAGCAAGTTGGTGCCTGCACTATGGCAGTCATTTTTACTTAGCTTGTTATTTCTACTTAACGTGCTAACGTGCTGGCTGCTCACTATGAGCACCAGGCTACTCCCTGTTAGGCTCCCCTCTCTCCCCCAGCTTTCTGAGGCCCTATGTAGAAATACATGCCCCATGTTGGGCACCAAAAGTAGTTGGAATTTGGGGGGGGGAGCTGCCAACCAGCTCCCAAATAAAGACATGGAGACTTAATTATGAATGCTTGGCCTTAGCTTAGGCTTGTCCCACTAGCTCTTTTAACTTGATTTAACCAGTTTCTGTTCATCTATGTTTTGCCTTGGGGCTTTTTACCTTTCTTTCATTCTGTGTGTTCTACTTTCCTCCATGTCTGCCTGGTCGCTGGCAGCTCCCTGGCATCTCTTTTTCTTCTCCCTGAGCCTAAATTTCTCCTCCAATTACTCTCCTTGCCTAGAAGTTCTGCCTATACCTCCTCCGTTACTATTGGCCATTCAGCTTTTTATTAGACTAATCAGGTGCCTTAGGCACGCAAGGTAAAAGAGCAACACATCTTTACATAATTAAACAAATGCAACACATCTTTGCAAATATTCCACAACACATTTGGATAGGTTCTGGCCACTTCCTGGAGGTCTGCAGCTCACTAGTTGCAGGGGGAGAATTTGTTAAGCAATGTGAATACCTTGAAGGAGGAGACAGGTTTCCAGATGTTAACTTCAAGAGAGACAAGCTCTCGACATGCAGAGGTGGATCTGAAACTTCCTGCAGAGGCCACTATTTGCCCTGTGTTGTAGTTGGCTTCTGCCTGTGGACTTGGGGCTCCCAGACCCTGCTCCAACACAGCTGAGACTAGTGGCTCCACCCCATGCCCGCACCCTGTGTCTGCTTGCAGGTGTCGGTGGAGGCCAGGAGAGTGAGTCAGATCCTCTGGAGTCACAGGTGGTTATGAGATGCCTGTTGTGGGTGCTGGGAACCAAACTCTGGTCTTCTGTAAGAGCATCAGGTGTTCTTGGCTATGGAACCATTCCTTCAGCCCTGGCGCCTGCATTTAAACACAAGCCCACACGAGTGTGCATATGTGAGACGCATATTAAGATTTGGGAATCACTGCTGGTCCTCACCAGGGAGCTGCAGCACATGTAAAAAGGTTGCTGTGTTTGTTCTGGTTGCCCCTCACTTTTGATTAATGTTCTCTTCCTGGTGGTGGCCTTCCTGCTCCTGCTCTGCCCTTTCTTCCATCACTCCTATTAACAATTTGTCCCTTCTTTGGAAGCAGTGAAAAAAGCCTTCTGCAAACATGGCCTGTAGCTCACGGGCAGATGTGATAACTTACACAAACCAACCTGATACTTATTTAATTTCCCTGGGTCGTCCACTCCAAAGCGTTTTTAAAAAGTCATTTCTGAAACCTTTGGATAGGCCATTTGTTGGCCTGTAAGACCTTTTCCCTAGAGAAGCTGGTAATTATACCTGCAATGTGAAAGCTCTGTTATTAGAAATAATATTTGGCCTTGAAAAGCTCTAGATAAGTTGGGCGGAAGAAGACTGAAAGCAGGGGACAAGCTGTGTCCATAGTCCCCACTACTGCGCTTTGACAGAGACATGAGGAGACCCAGTGGGAAAGACAGGTCTAAGAAGCTGCTGGCTCTTTGGGAAATGTGTCCTCCAACAGGAGAGCCACTAGCTATATGCAGCTTCAGGGGGTGCCTAGCCGTGTCAAATGTTCAGTTTCTTCTGTCACCCTGACCGCCTCTCCACCATCACAGAGTTCTGTTGGGTTGTGTTCTCTGGGAAGTCATTTGATGGCCGTGTTCCTGTTGTGGTGAAAGAGTTCCTGAAACTACTGCAAACAAGAAGGGATTTATTTCAGTCATCTCTAAAGTGTAGTCCATAGTCCTGGGCTCTGTGGCTTGTCCTGCGGTGAGGCAGAATGTCATGGAGGCCACAGAAGCATGTGGCAGAAATGGAGGGAAAGGAGAAGGCACAATTCCCAAGGACATGCCTCCAGTTACCCACTTCTTCTAGTGAGGCCCCATTTCCTGAGGTTTCTAGAACCTTCTCCAAATAGCACCTGTGAACCCTGAGAGTTCATTATTTAAATAAAATCAACCATAGGTCAAGAGGTGGAGCAAGCAATCAGTTGACTGGAAGTAATATGAGGGAGAGAGAGAGAATGAGAGAGAGAGAGAGAGAGAGAGAGAGAGAGAGAGCAAGAGGGGGCAGGAGGAGGAGGGGGAGGGGCATCTGATTGGAGGACCTTTGTTTCAGATGTTGTAGGAAAGAGCCCTCTTTCTGGGATGACAGCGGAGGAGGAAGGTAAGCGGCTGCTTTCTCTCCCTTTCCAGCAGGTTTTCACCCCAGCATATGGCTCTTGAATCTTTATTGGTAAAATAAAAAGATAGAGACTTAATCAAAACCAACATTTGCCTCCCTACATGGAGGTGACTGAGGCAACAGCACTGAGGTAAAGGCTCCCCCCACTGCTGAGGTGGCGTTGGCTGTGTGTAGTCAGCCACTTTGGCAGTGCTAGCTAGGTTCAGCTGCAGCTGCTGTGAGGCAGATAAAACGACCAGCACCCCATCTGGGGACCAAGCTTTGAATATTATATTCATACTGGGTTGTGGTACAGGCTACTAGATTATTTTCACAATTGTTCCCTCCTCTCAAATGACTTTAGTGTGTGTCAAGTTGACATAAACTATGTTATATAGCCCCTTGTGTTACATGAAGGAAGGGTTATACAGAGAAAATGTGCCTATAGTTTCTTTCTGAAAGCCACTGCCCATGTTCCTAGTAGTTTTCCTCCGTGTCATCAGGAGAAAGGCTTTCATCTGTCTATCCACTGGTCAGCCTGTAGGCTGCTTGCTAGTCTGTGTGCGAGTAAGTGTCCTGGAACTGACTCAGTGTTTTTTGCATTGGTCTTTGAAAGTGTATTCCAACATGCTCCAGCCTCAGTTGATCTCATATTCTGTAGCTACTGTGCTAATGCAGGGGCAGCTAGGTTGCAGTGTACAGATGTGCCAACAAGGGGAAATCCACACGGTGCTGTTAGAAAGGCTCTGGAGGAGCCCAGATGCCCACCAGTGAGTTACACTGAGCACTATCCACAGATGCTGGAATACAGTGGCTCTTCCCCTCAGGGCCTGCTCCAGCTTCTGTGCCCTGTGCCCTCTTGTCAGGCCCTCTCCACTGTCTTCCTGTCCCTCATGCCCCTGGCCTACTCATAGTCATGTGGCTGACCACTAAAGGAAAGCTGTGTGAGCCAGACACAGTGACACACTTGGTTGGGAAGCTGAGACAGGAGGATTGCCATGAGTTTGAGGCCATTCTGGACTATAACGTGAGACTCCGATCTCAACAAACAAAAACCAAAACAATAAACAGGAACAAACAAATAACCTGTGAGTATAAGTTCTGGCCCACAGAAGAGAATGAGTTTAGAAAAGGGAGGTGTTGCCTGTTCTGCCCCCCCCCCTCTGTCAGCTACACCAAGCATACATTGAAGTCAGTTCAGAGAGTTCTCAGTTACATAGCTGGCTCTCGACACTTGACACACGTCTCCATTTGGACAGTAAGCTCAGAAGTCTTCAAGGTCATGCAGGCCTGGGGGCAGCTCATGCCCCAGACTCTGTGCCAGTCTTCCAGGTTTGAAAATCTGCCACAAACCATCACAGCACAGTGACAACTATAAAGAAGAAGAAATAGCCAGGGGTTGTGGAACACACCTGGAATCCCAGAACTTAGGAGGCAGAGGCAGGAGAATTCAGAGTTTCAGGCTAGCCTGGCTACATGATGAGGCTCTTATCCCACTCAGACACATTTTTACAACAGTGCAATTATTTTAAAATAATTATTTTCAATTGCTTTTAACTTGCCTTCTAAAATCCCCTCTTTTTGTCTTTTTTACCTATCTGCATCACACTATACACAATAACACATCCCAGTGGTTTTTAAAGGCTTAACATGAAAAAAAAGCCCCGAAACCATTAGAAAGAAATAGAAAACTATTTTTAAGATCTCAGGCAGAGAAGTGTTCTTAAAAGAGATCATCACTCCCCACCCACTGACCACAAAGGACAAGACTGGTCTGATTGATTTCATTTTCAGGATGGCAAAAGGTAGCATCCAGGAAATGAAAGGCAAATGGTCTTGTAGTAAAAAGGTGAACAGGAAGTTTGTAGAGGAGCAAATCTCAGTGGTTAAGGTACACAGGGCAAGATTCTCAGTTGCATCAGTCATTGGGGAAATGAAAATTAAAACAAGCTGGCTGTGGTAATTCCAGCACTTGGGAGGCTGAGGCAGGAGGATTGCTGTGGGTTAGAGAGGCTACAATGAGTTCCAATATAGCCTAGGCTACAGAATGAAACTGTCTCAAAAACCAGCCAACCAGCCGACCAATCAAGTAGTCAACCAATCAACAAGCCAGCCAGCTGACAAACCATCTAGCTAACCAACCAGTCAATCAGTCAATTAGCCAACCAGCCAGTCAGCCATCCATCCAACCAGCCATCCATCCAGGCAATCAATCAGCCAGCCAGGCAGTCAACCAATTAACCAACCAGTCAATCAGCCAACCAACTAGCCAGCCACCCAGCCATTCAGCCATTCAACCATTCAGCCAGGCAGCCAAGCAAGCAAGCAAGCACAAAAAAAAAAAAAAAAAAAAAAAAAAAAAAAAAAGAAAAAAAAAAAAAGAAAAAGAAAGAAAGAAAGAAAATTAGCAAAACACCAAGATGTTATTTTTATTCACCAGAGAAAATGAAAGTGTAACAATACCAAACATCAATAGCCTAAAAGGGAAACGGTGGACATATACATGGTTGACGGTCATCCATCAGAGTTCTGTGCAATGGGAGATGCTGGTGTCTTGTGGCCAACAACTCTGTTTCCATCGTTCCTCCCTAAAGCAGCTGTTCAGCTTGTGTGTATGAGGAAAGAGTCTGGGTGAGGAGGAGAAGGATGAGTAAGATGTGGGTGTATGGCAAAAAAATCCTCTCTGCAGCTATTAAAAAGCACTGCTGAGCCAGGCACACACCTTTAATCCCAGCACTCGGGAGGCAGAGGCAGGTGGATCTCTGAGTTCAAGGCCAGCCTGGTTTACAGAGCAAGTTCCAGGACAGCCAAAGCTACACAGAGAAACCCTCTCTTGAAAAAAAAAAAAAATACTGCTGAGAAAAAAGATGCAGATTTCACAAGATAATTGAAACTCACTCACAGGTCACACTTTCTTGTTTACTGGCTCGGATTGAATTTGTTCTAGTATTTAATGAAATCAACCAATCACTTATTTTTCTCTTCTCCCCTGCCCTCCCTAAATACACTTTTATCTGCTCTCATGTGTTCCTTTCTACTTTTATGATCTATGCACAGAGATACACAGATACACTACACTACACTACACACACACACACACACACACACACACACACACACAGACATGGAAACAGTGATACCTACAGATAGATACTCAGACATTCACAGAAATACAGTCACACAGAGAAATACACACACGTAGACATATACAGAAATAAAAACACACAGACATATATAAACATGGGAATACATCAAGATAGAGATATACATAGTACCACACAGAAGCACAGATATCCATACATATGTGAAAATTAAAGTCTAGGATATGTGTGAGAGAAATCTTGCAGTATTTCTGTGTCTGGGACATTTCACTTAAGAATAATTTCTAGGGGTTGGAGAGATGGCCCAGCTGTTGAGAACATGGGCTGCTCTCCCAGAGGTCCTAAGTTCAATTCCCATTACCCACATGGCAGCTCACAACCATCTATAATGAGATCTGTTGCCCTTTTCTGGCATGCAGACAGAGTACTCATACATAAAACACATAAATAAATGAAAAAAAATTTTTTTAAAAAAAGAATGATTTCCAGGTCCTTCTATTTTCCTGCAGATGTTACAGTTTCAGTCCTTCTGGCTGGATAAAATCCCATTGTGTGTTTCTTTATCTGTTCTCTGACTGATGGATCTAAGCTGCTTCTGCTTCTGGGGCATTGTGAACAGTACAGCAGCATGGCAAGTAGCCAATGATTAAAGTATAGTCTCCTTTATCTTCTAAGTACACGTTGTTCATCAAGCAAATCTTACCGTTTCCAAATGCTGAGTTTTAGGAAATTTCAGGTGAGCCTTGCCTGTTGTGTCATTGTGTCTGGCCCTATTGAAGTAGTCCTTTACATGCTCTGTTTTGGATTTTAAAAATTCCTCAAAGAAAATGGGTATTAGCCAAGATATTTTGAAAGACTCAACAGTATGGTGTTTAATTATCTTATTATATTTAGTTAATTTTATTAATAGATTGATTAATAGATTGATTGATTAATTAATTACATTTTTTGAGATGGGGACTAGCTACATAATTCAGACTGAATTCAAATTCACAAGTCTTCTGCCTCAGCCTCTCAAGTTCTGGGTTCTCTGTGCCTGGCTGTGTGGCATGTGGGGAGAAAACAAAAACAAGAGCAGCCAAACGGTCTTCTAAGGTGGTATTTGCCATTAGCAACTTTTAAAAGATTTATTTATTTATATATTTGTTTTTATTTATGTTGTATGTGTGATGTGCAGGTTCCCACTGAAGCGAGTGGGTGTTGGACCCCCTGGAACTGTAGTTGTCAGCCAACCTGTGGGTGCTGGGAATTGAACCCCGATGCTCCCATCTCTCTAGTCCCTCTTTTTCTTCTTTTTATCTCCATCTAAGCCTGCTTTCCCCAATGCCTTGGGCTTCCTCACTCTTTCTCTGAACCTCCACACCAGCCTGACTCAAATAGCTTGTCCGTTTTTCTTCCTCTTCTCCATCTTCCTCCTTTGGACCTAGAACCCTAAGAGGGAACCTGAATTACCCAAGTAACATGTTGACGCTGGTGGGACTCCTCCAGAATTTCTGCTAACATATATATTGTGCACCAGCAGGAAGCAGAGACTCTGTCACCACAGCTACTGTGTGTCAGGAGTTTGCATACATCACCGTTCCCAGCCACCCAGCAGCTATGCTGCTCCCTCTGAACAGACAAAGAGGTGGTAACTTAGGCTTTGGAAAGATGCAGGCACTGGGTCAAGTTCCTAGAGCTGGAGGACCCTCTTCCAGGCAAGCACCCCTTCTGGCCTAGGGGTTGGCCCTGGCCCTGGAGCCCACCCGGGAGCCAGCCAACTGGTCCTGGATGCCGCGGTGGTGGAGGAAGGGCTCCCTGGTCCCACTGCCTTTCTGTGGCTTGAACAGGAAAGAGACAAAGGTTCCATTTTAGGGCTGAGGAAAAGCATTTGAGGTATTTCCATGGGAAGTGGCAGCCAACAAAAGCCGTGCTGGGTGGTGTTCTAGTTAATTGCAGGAAGGCAGGCAGGCCTCTAGGATATTACCTTTCTCGACTGGAAAGTGTTTCTTTGAAAAACGTTCTGGTTCAGCCTAGGCCTCCTAAGTTTTAGCAGATCTGCTAGTTCATAACTATGAAGAGAGTCACCAAGTTGGTCCTCAGGGACTGGGAGGGAGGGAGGTGGAGGCAGCATGGGGCTTGAACAAACCACCCAGATGACAACTCTCTGCTAAATGATGGCTGCAAAACACCAGATTAGATTTCTCAGCCCATGGAAACTCCTAAAGGGGGCTGCTCCCCCGAGCCCTGCCTCCCCCAGATGGAAACAGAATCTGCGACCCCGAAGAAAACATCTCTTGCCCTGCGATGGGGAGAGGGCAGGAAATGAAGCCAGCACTCTTCTTAAACTTTTTTCCTTTTTCATAATGAAAAAAAAAGAGAAGTATTTACAAAGTTATGAATACCAGGGTGTTAGGCTCGACGCATTGCTGCCCCAGGTGATTTACAGAATGTTTGCTATTCGAGGCTCTGGTGGGTGAGCTGATGGAGACCACCACCTGAGAAGGGCCTTACCTGACTTCCATCTTGGGTCACCCTGCCTAGGAGAACAGACTGTTGTCAAGCCGTGTGTGTGTGTGTGTGTGTGTGTGTGTGTGTGTGTGTGTGTGTGTGTGTGTGTGTTACATACAGGTGAAGACCCAAGGTGGCACCAGGCATCTTCCTCCATTGCTCTCATCTTCCTATTTGGAGGCAAGATCTCTCAATGAACTGGGTACCAATTCAGCTAGACTGGGGGGCCAACAAGTCCCTTCCCAGCGCTGGGCTCCCAAGTGTCCACTGTGTGCTCAGCTCTTTCCCATGGGTTCTGGAGACTGGCCCAGATTCTCATGCTTGTCCAGCAGCTACTTTGCCGAGGGAACCATCTGTCCAGGCCCTCCTGGGTGCCTTTAGTTTTTCACGCTGGGGATGGAACCCAAGCCTCCTATGTGCTGAGCAAGTGCTCTGTCATTCAGCTACACCACCAGTTCTGGGGTAGGGCTTCTTGAAGGATGTGAGAACAAGCATTCAGACCAACCGAGCCCTCCATGGGTTCTTCCCACAGACCGGCTCCCTAAACAGACCACCGTGGTTGGGGAGGGGATTTGCATCGGGTTGTTAGACCTGTGGACACACAAGTGTTTGAGTATAAACACTATGACAACTGAGCGTCTTTAGAGTCCTCAAATCCCCACTCTGTCTGAGCTGACCCGGTTCCTGCTCTTGCATCTGAGCTCTGAAGCCGGCTCCCTCATGGCTGTCCTATGTGGGTGGGACGTGCCACTCATCCCTCTTCATGGCTCCATTTCTCCTGGGCCAGTTGCTAGCCATGGCCCTCTGCTGGGGTTCCCCTTCCTGTTAGTGACCCTCCTGCATAGACCTCTTCCCTTTACCGTTCAGGGTTAGAGATGGTCAGGGGGTCTGGGGGCTTCGCTTTCCCTGGCTGGCTTCCTTCACTCCAGCCCTATAAAGTATGGGCATCTGGCTTCCAGGGAAGCAGCTGATGGCCTCCAGCAACCCCATTATGCCCATAAACTGCAAAAATACTGGTTTATGGAAGGAAAAAAAATTCTATCGGATTGAAGCAGAGAAAAATGGCAGTTCTGAGAAAGCCATGGCTGTTTGCATGAAGTTTTGTGGAATCTGTTCCTGGGGCTCTAAGAGCTCCCTGAAAAAAATGAAAGCTCTCACTTCTAGCCTGGAGCAGTGACCACACTCCCTTGCCTTTCCAAGACTGCAGAGACCTGCTGTGTGAGCATCCACAGTTACAGGGCTGCCCAATGGTCCCCCGGGAGCCTCCTTAGGGCTGCCAGGCTACGACCAGCAGGGGTCGCTGCTGCCCAGCACAAGGCTCCCAGGCCTCGGAGACCATGACGCACAGAATATATTGGAGCAGACAGCTCCAAATATATTGGGAAAATTTCCTTTCCAACAGATTAGAGACCTGCCCACTCTGCACTTCTAAGAGAACAACCAAACCCCCTTCCTCGTCACCCCAAAAAGACCCCAAGGAAGTCTGCGGAGCTGCAGCCTTACAGTGTGCCTCAGTGAGGTCTTCAGTGCCTTCTCTGCCAAGCTACTTTCAGTCCCTCTGCGGTAGTGACATTCCCAGTCACGCGGTACAGAAGAAACGTGTGTGTGTGTGTGTGTGTGTGTGTGTGTGTGTGTGTGTGTGTGTGTGTGTGAGAATCGCTAAGCAAGTTGTCCGACACAGGGTGTGGAAGGAAGAGCTGACATTGGGATCCAGGACGCTGTGTATGCTTGGGCTGATACTCAGCATGGAGTCCAAAATGACAGCTGACAGATGCCTCAGCAAGTCCGTTCCATCAGGATTAGTAACACGTTTATCAAGATGGATGGTTAATGTGCCAGCTCTTCTGTGCCGTGTGGTCTGGGCAGGGCCACTGTTGCTTTCACAGGTGGCGGTTAAAGAAAAACGCTCCGCTCTCTGCGAAGGAACCTTGCTTGCATTGACCGCCTGAGTTTGAGCCGTTCATGTAGTGTACACACGGCACAACGGTACAGGGTGTTCCTGCTGACACTAGCCTGTTTCTATAAGGGATCCATAAGCTTCGGGGAGGATTGATCAGAAAGGAGGTGAGCTGGAGACACTCTGACCTGGGTGGTACTTTGCACAGAGTGGTCAGTACCCCCTGGAGAGCACAGACATATTACTCACAAGAACGAGGATGGGGTAAGGCCCAGGGGTGAGAGAACATACACATGCACAAATGTGTTAACCCCTTGAGGCAGATGGAGAGTAGAATGGTGGTGCAGACCACAGGGGACAGGGAAGTGGGGCCCAGGGAGAGGCCTGGCTTCTTGTACTTCTGGTTCAGGCCAGAATGAGCATGCAAAAGTAGCTGGGGAGGCCAGGTGTGGAGGTGACTCCTTCCCCAGTCAGGCTTTCCTGGAGGTTTATTCCTGTGCTGTATCAATGTTCGTTCTGGAAACTTCCATCAGAAGTTCTGAGCTGGGGCTGGAGAGATGGCTCAGTGGTTAAGAGCACTGACTGCTTTTCCAGAAGACCTGGGCTAAATTCCCAACACCCATATGGTAGCTCAAAACTGTCTGTAAACTCCAGTTTCAGGAGATCTGACATTTTCACACAGACATACATGCAGGCAAAACGTGAATGCACATGAAATAAAACTAAATTACACACACACACACACACACACACACACACACACATATATATATATATATATATATATATATATCAGAGTCCTGAACTGTTTCCTGTCCATTGTTCCAGTTCCTGTTTGAAGTCATAGAACCTGAAGAGAAAGGCATAGCCCCATGTGCTAAGAGGACTCCTAGGGACAGAGAGTTAAGACAACGAGGCATGGGAGGAGCAAGCCCCTCAATGGTTGTGTGGCCTGGGAGGATGTTGGCCTTGCATAGGGCCTTTACAGCTCTGCTGTGTGTTCAGATGACCCTGACCTGGACCTGGGCCAAGCTCTCCATCCTTCCTCAGTGCCCCCCCACCTGCAGGAGGACACAACAGCCCCCAGCTAGGGACTTTAGGTGTAGATTACTGGCTCTCTTTCACCTGGTGGGTGGGTCATCTCAAAGACCAAATTCTGTTTTACCCATGTACCAGGGTGTGGCCCTCAGTTTGACAGAGGACAGAAGAGTTTTTTCTTTTCCTCTGAGTTCCCACTTCTTTCAGAAGGGGCTGGAAAGGCTGAGAAGGGCCGATCAAACAGGGCGGGAAGTGTGCAGATAGTGTCCCAAGGGTGTCACCACACAAGTGGGCTGTCCCCAGGGAGGTCAGTGCAGGGCTGGGGAGGTCACCCCTCACTGGGCTATCTGAAGGGAGGACAGTGTGCAGACAGTGACCTGGGTGTGTGTGTGTCATACTGCATTGGTGTATCCCAACAAGAGTTTGAACTGAACTGAACCCTGACCCCAAACTGGAAAACAGGGCTCAGATTCACCAAACCCCAAACTGAACTCAAATATTATTACTTTTTGACTGCACTCTGAATCCCACGAATGTTTTCTCTTAAATGCCTACCAAACCAGTTTGAGCTAGACACAAACATATGTGTTTTCTAAAACCATTGGACCATAACTTCAAAATAATCTCCCATCCGAGGTGATGTGAGACTTTGTGGACTCGGGCACAGTCATAGCTGTAGAGCCCTCATCATGGCCTGTGTCCCTCTCATTCTCTTAGCACTTAAACTTCATCTCTTAAAGCTTTAAAAACTGAAATACAATTTGCATACAGCAGAGTCTGCTTAAATGTACAGTTGGATAAATGTCGACAAATACATGTATGCAAGAGCTTGATGCAGATGTAGTACATTTCCGTCACTCTGGAAAATCCTTTGTCCATTCCTAGGCCTTCTTGCTCCCACCACACAATCCTGTTCTGTTTTCTGTCTCCTTTGTTTCTCATCTGAAGTGTCTTTACAATCCCCATCCCTGTCTTAGAAAAAGAGAGGCCATGGAGATACCCAGTTTAGGGACAGGACAATAGAGGCTCACTTATTTCTCTGGAGGTCACAGAGCTGGGGAATGGTAGAGATAGAGCTATCCAGGGTTCTGTTATTCCATGTTAGTCTTCTGCTAGATTAGAGATCTGTCTTGGCATGGATGCTTCCACAGCTTCCTAGGGAGTGGAGCCCATATCTGCCTCTAGGCACCATGGGACACGCTTGCCCACTAAGTAGGCTGTTTTTATTTTATTTTATTTTTTTTACCCCACTCATTTGTAGAGCCTTGTTAACAGAGAGTGAGTGTTCCTGCACATTGCCATTTGGGCTGCACCTCTCAGCACCCAGGGACTTCCAGGGCTCCAGCACATCCCTGTGATAGTATCCTGCCCTGGGCCAGGTCCCCTGTCTCCAGTCTGCCTGTGTGTGGTGTCTGTTGGAGGCGCTGGCTGCTTGTTGTGTACAGACAAACTATATGTGACCCCCTGAGAGCTACGCCTGTCTCTCTGAGCCACTGAGCGTGGAACATTGAGCAGGCTCCCATGCCTGGCTTCCTGGGGAGACGTTTTCCAGGTCTGCAACAATGTTGAGTTTGATTTGATTTTCCCCTTTGCAGGCGATTGTGTGGTTTGGGGTGTTTTGCTACTAGTTATAATCCCATAAAGCACAGCTGCTGAGATTTTTCCAAGAGGGCCGCTTTCAACCGCCCTCGTTGAAAAGGTTCTAATTTATTTCAGTCACTTGTGGGAACCCAGCCTGAGCTCAAGACAAAGGCGTCCTGTGTTGATGTAATTGCCCTGCGAGTGTCTCCTTGGGGAGGTTCTGCCATCCAGAGCCACCTCGCTGTCTTCCAGGCCTCTCAGAGGGACACAGCAGTCCCCAAGCCTAGTGGGACTCCGGAGCCAGGACTGGCTTCTTGGCTGGCCCATTTCCTGTGCTCACAGGCCTCATTCCTCAGCCAGTCATGTTAGTGTGAATTAATCTGATTGTTCCTCTTTTGGTTTTATATGGAGCCAAGTCCTGCCCACTGAGGGGTAACACTTTGGGTGAAAAGATTGATGAAGAGGGAATTTCAGCTAAATAGAACTTAGGTAGGGGTGGACCTGTTGGAACTTAAGTGTAGAGGGGTCTGGTTTCCCAGCTGAACACAGGGATTGCCTATTTGCATAGTCTAGATGGCCAGCTTGCTCTGAGGATACCTCTTTCTGCCTCCCAAGCACTGGGGGACAGACAGGATGCTATGCCTATCTAACGTTATATGCCTGTTGGCGAGCTGAACTGTGGTCCATGAAGCAAGTGCTTCCAGCTGCTGAGATTGGTCAGCTCCCCACTCCCCTGCCCCCATCACCACTGACTCTAAACTCTACAGCCATAGCCCAGCACCAGAGAGGTATGTGAGGAGTTTTCTATGCTTGTTAGATCAGAGATGGTCGTCTTCAGTTGCATTTCACAGGAGTCGGCAGTAATGCTTCCCAGTGGGGAATCCCAGGGAGTACTATGAAGGTGACTGCATTCAAGGCTCTACAGCCTATGACACTTGCAAGGTGATTTCCAGAGAGCCACAGGATTTATTTATTTCTGAGTAAGAGGAAGTTGCATGGCAGGGAGCCATGGGCCATGCATGGGCTCATCCCTAGTCCAGCCTTCCCTCAGAGGCACTTATGGAGTCCCACAGAGTCAAGTGAGCCCCGAGTTGTGCAAGGCAGAAGTCCTCTTCTTACCTTTGATTCTTGGAGGTTAGGGACAAAGCTTTGGTGTCCTGGGGACCCAAGAGGCCAGAAGAGTCACTTTGATAATTGGATTCCTAGGGATCATGGCTCTTGATACGTCCATCTGGCTGGCCAGTGTGTGTGTGTGTGTGTGTGTGTGTGTGTGTGTGTGTGTGTGTGTGTGTGTGTAAGTGTGTTGGTTGCTTGTTCACGTGTTAAGTCAGAGGTCAACCCCAGGTCTTACTCCTCAGGAGCTGTCCTCTACAAGATGCAGGAATTATCCCTCAGGGTGACATCGAGCAGCTTCTTGCCCTAAATAAGGTGCCAATGTAGCCTTTACTAGAGACTGTGGTATTTTAGTAGAGATGAATGTACCCAAGGGGAATGGTGACATTCGAAAGTGTTGCCTCTCTGGCAGCTATTTCACAGAAGCAGCTGCTCTCGTTCTTTTGGGATCTGAGTTGGAGAGTCTCCCAGGACCACAAGATGACCCTGAGATACCCTGGTTGAGGGGTGTTGGCGGCAGTAAGGGCAAGGCACCGCTTTCAGATGAATCTTCCTCTTGGGTGAACACAGACACTTCAGTTACACAGCCTGCTAATTTCTTCAAGGTTAATAAGATCTAAGACAATTTGAGGAAGCAATAGTTTCTTCTCTGCTCCCAGCTCATCCCTTTATGCCTCGTTTTGCCACAGGGAGTAGTTTGGGTTCTAGCCTTCTAGACATTTCCATGTTTCCATTACATGCATGAGAGTTTCCATTTTCACATGACTGGTACTATGAATTCCATTCTTGCAGCTCGTGATTTGTTGTGTTTCCATGGCCTTCCCCAAATTCATGGAGGCTTTCCCTCGTCACAAACAGCTCTTTAGAAAACACCCCTCTGTGAGATCAGTAGCGTAGTTAAGGTTTCTATTGCTGAGAAAAGACACCATGATCACAGCAACTCTTATAAGGAAAACATTTAATTGGAGGGGGGGGGGCGCTCCTTTACAGTTTCAGAGGTTCCGTCCATTATCATTTTGGTGGGAAGTGTGGCACCATGCAGACAGATGTGGTGCTGGAGCCGAGAGTCCTACATCTTGCAGGCATCAGGAAGTAGACTGGGACACTGGGCATAAGAATCCTCAAAGCCCTTACAGTAACACACTTCCCCCAATGAGGCCACACCTCCTAATAGAGCCACTCCCTGTGAGATTATGGGGGCCAATTACATTCAAACTACCACACTCAGATAGATGTTTTCCTACCTGTTTTTTCCTTCTTTTTCATTTTTTTTTTTGGCTGTGTAATATGCATGGGCATGTATGCATGTTTTTGCATGTGTGAGACAGTGTTGAGTGTGACTCCCAGGCTTGTTGAATGTGACTCCCAGGCTTGTTGAGTGTGACTCCCAGTCTTGTTGAGTGTGACTCCCAGTCTTGTTGAGTGTGACTCCCAGGCTTGTTGAGTGTGAATCCCAGGCTTGTTGAGTGTGAATCCCAGGCTTGTTGAGTGTGAATCCCAGGCTTGTTGAGTGTGACTCCCAGGCTTGTTGAGTGTGTATCCCAGGCTTGTTAAGTGTGTATTCCAGGCTTGTTGAGTGTGAATCCTAGGCAGAGAGGAAAGTCAGAGGGGGCACTGTCTCCACCTACCTCTAATCTGGTAGGCATTTTGATCACAGACATGGCAAGCACCCCAGGTCGATGTGCTCCTAGCCTCTCCTGGTCCCTGATGGAGAAAGGCCCCACAAGATTGGTTAGTTGGAAAGCCTGGGACTGTAGGGGAGGCTGGCTGGTCCATGGCATCCATGAGCCAGGGCTGAGCCGATCCCATACTGGTTGCAACACATGGGCACTTCTGGGTCCTGGATCAGAGCCTTGTCTGGTGCCTGCTTTCTGTATCTCACAGCCAAGCCTGCAGGGCAGTGGATGGAGAAGACGGTGGCCTCACAGAGTGAAGATGCTGGGCATTGCCCTTCTGTGGGCAGGACCTCCTATGGGTTTGGATACTTCTGGTTGTGTTCCCTTGACAGGGTCTATCATGGCAGGAGGGAGAGGGTGAAGTGGGGATCCTCACAGGCTCGGGAGTCAATTCCTCCACCCTTGTCTCCTGGCACCTCCCTGCAGTGTCCCAGGCACAGAGCTTTCACTCACTCATTCGTCCACTCAGAAACCATCTCCTGTCAAATGCGGAGCGGCAAGCTTTATATATTTCTTTTTCTTTTTTTGAGACAGCGTTTCTCTGTGTATCCTTAGCTATTCTGGAACTTGCTCTGTAGACCAGGCTGGCCTCAAACTCGGAGCTATCCACCTGCCTCTGACTCCTGAGTGCTAGTATTAAAGGTGTGTGGTACCAATGCCCAGCTCCTTTTTCTTTTCTTTTTCTCCTAAAAACAGGTTTTTATTGATCATATTAACAAAAGGGATTTAGTAAAAAACACCAGCCATGTCATAATCAGACTTCTCAGGTTCTTCCTTGCTTCCAATTTCTTCTCCTCAGCTGGGGCAGCAGTGGTGGAGGACAGCCTGCTGGAGCAGCTTCAGCTCCTGGAGCAGTCTCACCTCCACTGCATTGCAGAGGAGGCTCCCAGTGTTGACACTGGTGAGAGCCTTGTCAAACAAGCCAGGCCACAGAGGTTCAACATGGACACCAGCTTTAATGACGGCATTGGTCTCATCCTCTGAGACATTATCTCCTTATCATTGTGCTGGATGAGGGCGGAGTAGATGCAGGCAAACTTGGAGATGGAGACCATGTTGCAGAATGTCAGCATGGTGCTAGACTCCAGATGAAGTGAGGGCCTTACCCCAACTCGGCCGTAGCTTTCTGGGAAGGGGAAGGTTAAAATGCTTGGAGGGAAGTTGCAGCCTTGTATCTATCTTTACAGTTGCGATCACGCTGCAGTGGTAGGCACACGGGCCCCAGGCCAGCTGTGACTGCAGCCTGCCACAGGATTGTGAATGCCCTTGAAACACTGTGAGATTTAAAATAAAGATTTATTACTATTATTTTTAGTTTCTGCCTGTGTGTGTGCCTGTGTGTAGATGTACACATTGTGATTACAGGTGCCAGAGGAGGTCAGAGCCATCAGAGCCCCTAGAGCTGGAGTTGCAGGTGGCTGTGGGCTGCTTGAAGTGGGTGCTGGGAACTGAACCTGGGCCCTCTGGAAGAGCAGTTGTAGCCGTTTGTTTTATTTACTCCTTTGCTCTTTAGGCTCTTTGTTCTTTGGGGGCCTGCCACCCAGCTCCCAAATAAATCACACATGGAGTCTTATTTTTTTTCTTAGCTTGGCTTATTTCTAGCCAGCTTCTCTTAACACAAATTATCCCTGACTATCTTTTGCCTCTAGGCTTTTTACTTTTCTTCTGTATATCTTACTTCCACTTTTACTCTGTAGCTGACTGGGTGGCCGACCCCATGATGTCCTCCTCTTTTTGTTCTATATTGCTCCTTCTTTCCCTCTTTTCTTGTTTCTTTCCCTCTTCCCAGATTTCTCCTCCTACTCATTCTCTCTATGTGCCATCTCTGCCTGTCCTTTCTCCTGCCTCGATATTAGATGTTCAGCTCTTTATTAGACCATCAAGTGGTTTAGACAGGCAAAGAAGCACATCTTCACAGAGATAAACAAAGCAACATAAAAGACTGCAATGCATCTTTGCATCATTAAAACAAATGTTCCACAGCGTAAACAAATGGAACACATCTTAAAATAATATTCCACAACAAGCAGTATATATTTTTAACTACTGAATTATCTCTCCTGCTTGATTTCTATTATTTGTAACTTGATTTCATGGTTTTCAAACGTGAATTTTGTAGATGACAATATCATGTAGTGATTCCAGGAGGTGGGACAGGCCTGCTAGAACAAAGCCTTGACTATGGCTTTGAGGTTGGGAAATAATATAAAAGCTACTTTTGAGGTCTTCCATGAAAGAACCATATCCTGGTTCCAGAGGTGAGTTGCATGTATGTACATGCATGCGTGCACGCACACAGGTCAGGAGCACATGTCAGGAGAGAGGAGGCAGAGAGAAGGAAATGAAGATATCTGCTCATGTGATGAAGGGAGAACACTGAGGAAAGTGGAAAATGACAGGGGCACTCCGTGGGATGGAGGGACAGAACATGGTGGAAAAGGAAGACAGATGGAGGGAGCAGAGGTGAGTGGGGACAGCAACGGAGGAACAGAGGAAGGAGGAAGCTTCTGGCTGTGCCCCAGGCAAGGGTGGGTGTGGGGACCTTAGGAGGTGGCCCTGTCCCCAATTTTCAGTGGGTTTGCCTCACTTTCATATTTGGAAATAAGCCCCTCTCCTGCATCCCTAGACTCTGACCACCAAGCAGTCCTGGAGCAGAAGGCGGAAGGCCCTCCCAGCTCATCAGACTGTAATGGGGGTGAGGAGGGCACTGGAGCTACAGGCTGATTGGACATTAGTCATACCACACGTTGCATTTCCTAATGAGAAAATGATTCAATATTGCCTCAAGGGATGGTTGTGATTAAACTATTTGCCTCGGCTTCCTCTGCTATATTGAACGTGTACATGTGTGTGCTCGAACAAACACATGTACACAGTCACCCCTCCACGACTCACCTCCAACCCTGGAACAGCCTCTGGGTTCCGGAGTGCTTAGTTCCAGCCTTCACTGTGTGCCTTTCCCTCTGTAGCTCAGATGTGGCTGCCCTGAGCGGGGAGAGGGGTATCCCGAAGGGGTGAGCATAGCAAGCCCTGTCAATCAGCCCCTCCTCTTGGGGTGTCCTCATAGCCCACCTTTTGCAGGGAGCTGGGATTAAGGGAGCTGGGATTAAGTGACTGGGAGTTTCAGGCCCTTAAATGTCTGTCTCTTAAGTCAAACATGTTTCTTCCCAGGCAAGAATCTGGAGTTCTTTTCAGATCCTTCTATTCGTTGCCGAGAATCTCCAATTTTATTTGGACGTCCTCTGCATGAGGTGGAACAAGGCACTGGGATGCAGTCCGTTCCCCTTTGCCATGAGAGGAGTTTGAAGAATATTTCAAAAAAGAACCAAAGTGTATTATTGAATGAATATTCTTAGGAACTAGAAAGTTTGTATGTAGAATTCGTTTGTGCAAAGGACTCTGCAGGTGCATGGTCTTGATTATAAGGACATTAACTTACCCCCTCCCTCACTTCTCTCTAAATCTTAGCCATTCTTTACAGTCTAGTGCAAATGGTCCCTTCCCTGGGGTCTCCCTCTTGGCCATCATCTCAATCATAATTCACCCTCCTAATTCTGTCCCGCATCCCTTTCTCTCTAGTTACTGCAGTTTCCCAAACATTTGCTGTGCACCCATCAGTCAGCTTCTGCTTGGTCTAACAACTCTGGCCGAGACACTGTGCACTCTTTCTGGGCTCTGGGCTGAGAAATAGCCCTCATCTCTTATCTGGAACATGCTGTTCCCAAGGCAGAGGGGAAAAGAAAATGATTGTGTGAGCATACATAGCTTGAAAGTCTGTTCAGAAGGGATGCACATGGCTCTCGGTCTCTGCATCCAGCTGCCCAAAGCAGGTCACATGGATGGAGGAGGGCAGGAGGAATAGGCTCTTACAGGCTCTTTCTAGGCCCATCACAAGCACCTCTGTGGGCGTGTGCCATCCATGTGTCCTGAGCATCCATGTGTTCTGAACATCCATGCTTAGACTCAGGGCTGTTGGGCTACCCATTTAGAGCAGTTTGGTGTCTGCTCATAGCCTGGACCCAAATCCTCATCCTGTAACCATCAGGGGCTTTTAATTATCATACCTATGCCCCCGTACTGGCTGGTTTTGCGTGTCTACTTGATACATGCTGGAGTCATTAGAGAGGAAGGAGACTGGGTTGAGGAAATGCCTCCATGAAATCCAGCTGTAAGGCATTTTCTCAATTAGTGATCAATTTGGGAGGACCTGGGCCATGGTGGGTGGTGCCATTCCTGGGCTGGTGGTGCTGTGTCTATAAGAAGGCAGGCTGAGCAAACCAGTAAGCAACTCCCCTCCATGCCCTGTTCATCAGCTCCAGCCTCCAGGTTCCTGCCCTGCTTAAGTTCCTATCCTGACTTCATTCAGTGATGAACTATGATGTGAAAGAATAAGCCAAATAAACCCTTTCCTCCCCAACTTGGTTTTGGTCGTGGTGTTTCATCACAGCGATAGAAACCCTAGCTGAGACACCCTCTTTCTTGTGCTGATCCAGTCACATGGATCCCAGGCTGACCTCAAACTAGCTATGTCCTTGAGCTTCTGACCTTGCTGCTGTTACTTCCTCAGTGTCCCGGTTATGGTATGAACCAGTTCATACGGTGCCGGGGACTGAACTCAGGGCTTCTGAGTGCTGGGCTGAGCATTCTACCAACTGACACACACACTAGCCTATTTTATCCTTTTGCCACCCCCACTCAGCAAATTGGTTGACCTGCACGTGCTCCTGTCAGCCACACTCTTCCTGCAGCTTCCAGGACCTGGCTTCCTCCCAGTTCTCTTTCCAGCCACCTGGCCTCTCTAATATCCTTCTGTTCCTCTTGTCCACGTACCCTGTAAGTTCTGTGCCATGATCTGCTTTGGGTTGGGGAATTTCTTCTGATGAGTAAATTCCTCTTTTTTGTTGTTATCATGTCTATGTATGCATTCATGTGTGCAATAAGTTTGTATGAGGGCAGGCATTTGCATGTTGCAGAATGTATGTGGAGGCCTGAGGACAACTTCCAGGAGTCGGTTCTCTCTTTCTGCAATTTGTTCTGGGCTTTGGGCTTAATGGATGAGCCAGGCAGAGGCATCAGGAGTCTCCTCTAGCCATTATGAAATCAGGAACATTGATAAATCTTGGTTGTCTCAAGTCACGGAGTTTGGGAGTGGATTTATTAAATGCAATGGATAACTGGGGTACTCCCTGTCCTCCAAACTGGTTTATCGTCCACTATTGTGCTGGCTAGTCTTGTGTCAACTTGATACACAAACTAGAGTTATCTGAAATCAGGGAACCTTAATTGAGAAAATGCCTCCATAAGATTGAGCTATAGACGGCTGGGCATTGGTGGTGCACGCCTTTAGTCCCAGCACTCCGGAGGCAGAGACAGGAGGATCTTTGTGAGTCCAAGGCCAGCCTGGTCTACAGAGCTAGTTCCAGGATAGGCTCCAAAACCCTGTCTCGAAAAACCAAAAGAAAAAAAAAAAACCAAAAACCAAAACAATACAGAGAAACCCTGTCTCGAAAAACCAAAAGAAAACAACAACAACAAAAAAACAGAAGCAGCACCCTTGCATGGCTTCTGCGTCAGCTCCTGCCTCAGGTTCCTGTCATGTTTGAATTCCTGTCTTGACCTCTTTCAGTGATGGACTATGATGTGGAAGTGTAAACCAAATAAACCCTTTCCTTCCCGACTTGGTTTTTGATCCTGGTGTTTCATCCCAGCGATAGAAACCCTGACTACAACTACCTATTGTTTCCAAACAACAAATCCTGCAGCCACCCCTCCCTCCCCCTCTACTTCACATGCCCAAGTGAAGGGTGCGCGGGGGACTTGCTCACTGATTTGGAATTACGCTTAGTGAGATGGGTTTTGGCCATGCGAGCATCCTTCATGTGACTGGCAGTGCACTTATGCATGGTTAGAATTGGAAGTTCTATGAGTCTATTTCTCACCTTTCAACGACTTTCAGTCGTTTCCCTTTGCTGTCAAAAGAAGATCCGATTCCTCACCTTTCTAGAACTTCCACAGAGTGTCCTGCAACTCCTCCTCCTGCCTTCCTCTCTTGCTTGGCCTCATTGCTCATTCCAACCTTGGGCTCTTTACATTTCTACATGTGTGTTAAAATTGTGTATTGTTGTGTGTATGTATGCATGTGTGTATGTGTGCATGTATGTATACATATATACACGTATATAGTGATATATATATATATATATATATATATATATATATACATAGTGTATGTGTCATATATAGAGGTAACATATATTATGGTGTGTGTGTGTGTGTGATGCTTGGAATTGTGCTTGCACATGCTAGGGATGTTATTACTATGAAGCTTCTGTCTTCGTTTTACTCTCTGTCTGTCTTTCTATAATCTATTATCTATCTATGTATGTATATATGTATGTATGTATCTATATATCTATCTGTCTGTTTATTATCTATCTGTCTGCCTGTCTATCATTTATCTGTTATCTATCTATCTGTCTGTCTATCTTGTATCTATGTATCTACCTATCTATCCATTTATCTATGCATCATATATCTAGTTAAGTTTTTTGAGAAAGGGGTTTCATGTAGCCTAGGCTAGTCTTGACCTCTGTGTATAACCAAAGATGATCTTGAACTTATCCTCCTCTTCGCACCTTCTCAGAGCTGGGATTTACAGGCATCCACCACCATGTCTGGTTTTATGTGGTGCTGGGATACAAGCCAGCGCCTTGTGCTTTTGAGGCAAGTTCTCTACCAACTAAGCTACATCCCCTTCTTCGTATTTTTAAAGTTTTGATGTCCAGTCTCGAACTGGTCTTCAGCTTGTGATCCTCCTGCCTCAGCCTCCCGAGTAGCTGGAATTACAGGTTTGTGTATCCAGGCCCCTGGTGAAAAGTGATATTTAAGAGGTAAATTGTTATTGAAGTTTTATAGGCCTGTAGAGAGGCATGCCCATCTCGTGGCGGAGGCTGTGTCCTCAAGGCTGAGAGGCATGGTTAGCTGACATAGTCAGGTTGCCACACTGATACACAGCAGCTTGCAGCTTGCCACAGGACAAAGCAAACACTATTGATTACCATCCAGAACCACCCAGAAGTAGAATTACTTCCCAGGTTGCCCCTCCTCACTTTCTCTCAAAGAGATCCAACACCTGTGTTTCCATGTATTGGTGATGCTGTTGGCTGGAAGGAAATAGAATGTAGCCTTCTTCTCTCCTGCTGTGTCTTGTCACATGAGCCCAAAGGTGGACAGTGTACCCAGGAGGGCAGTGACAGGAGAGAACTGGCTGATGTCATGACTCCGTCGCACAGATGCCCTGACTTGATGGGCAGAGGCGTGCCTGTGGGTAGGGGTGAAGAGCAGGCTTGCTGGCGATGAGGACTGCAGTCATCGCCTGCCCCAGTCAGGGCCCGATTGTTACAGCATTATGTGCACGTGTGAGTTCTCCCACTCAGAGCCCTCTCTGACCTACGAAAGGTTGCTTTGCTGTGTGTCTTCCTAATAAATCCCTGCTCTCCCGAGAAAGCTGCAGTGAACACCGTGCAAGGAAAGTTTGTCAAGTGACCCTCTGGTTAGGGCTGAGTCAAAGCCATGTGTGTTTTCGTAACCAGAAGGCTATGTGTTTCTTAGCTACTGGTCAGACTGGATGAGACTGCCAAAGAGCCTTCAGGGAATTTCCTCACCATGTAACAAATTTATGAGTCATGTGAAAAGCTGGGAAACGCTTCAACCAGCTGCCTCCCACTGACTCAGAAGCTGTTTTACAGCACCTTGGTGCTGGGGCCTTGTATGGAGCCAGTCACAAGGTTTATGATACCTACAAATGACCTGCCATAGCCAGGAGGAAATGAGGGAGCTCCCCTCTCCTGTCCTTGAGGAAGACAGCTGTAGCAGTTCTCTAGAAAGGGCCTTTGTGGCGTCCTCACTAAGTCCTCCCTAAAGGACAAATGGAGGAAGGTGGTTTTGGGCCTCATACTCCATTTCTATTTAAATGAGCAAAGGTGGGGCTGCTCTTCCAGAGGACCTGGGTTTGATTCCCAGCACCCACATGGTGGCTCACAACCATCTGCAACTCCATTTCAAGGAGGGTCCAATACCCCTCTGGCCTCCTTGGGTACCAGGCACACATGTGGTGCACATACACACGGGCAAAGCATCCATGCATGTGAAAGAGATGGTTGGTATTTATTGTTATTTATTATGTCTACAGTGTTCTGTCTGCATGTGTCCCTGCAGGCCAGAAGAGGGCGCCAGATCCCCTTAGGGATGGTTGTGAGCCACCATGTGGTCGCTGGGAATTGAACTCAGGTCCTCTGGAAGAACAATGACCTCTGAGCCACCTCTCCAGCCTGAAACGTTAATCTTCATTGTCAATCTGAGTGGATTTAGGGCCACCGTGGGAACACAGCTGTGAGTGTGTCTGCGCCAGGCGTTTCCAGAAAGGATCCACTGAGGAGGGAAGACCCAGCCCGAACTTGAAAGCCTGGGGGCTTCCCGAAGGGAAGACAAGGCCAGGTGAGCACTGCTCCCGACTGCGGATGCAGCGTGAGCGGATGCAGCGTGAGTGGATGCGGCGCGGGTGGATGCAGCGTGAACGGATGCAGTGTAGGCAGATGCAGCGTGAGAGGATGCAGCGTGAGAGGATGCAGTGCGAGCGGATGCAGTGCGAGCGGATGCAGCGTGAGAGGATGCAGCGTGAGAGGATGCAGCGTGAGAGGATGCAGTGTGAACGGATGCAGTGTGGGCAGATGCAGTGTGGGCAGATGCAGTGAGAGCGGATGCAGCGAGAGCGGATGCAGCGTGAGCGGATGCAGCGTGAGCGGATGCAGCGTGAGAGGACGCAGCATGAGCGGATGCAGCGTGAGCGGATGCACTGTGAGAGGATGCAGCATGAGAGGACGCAGTGTGAGCAGACGCAGCGTGAGAGGATGCAGTGTGAGCGGATGCAGTGTGAGCGGATGCAGTGTGAGCGGATGCAGTGTGAGAGGATGCAGCGTGAGCGGATGCAGTGTGAGCGGATGCACTGTGAGAGGATGCAGTGTGAGCGGATGCAGCATGAGAGGATGCAGTGTGGGCAGATGCAGTGTGGGCAGATGCAGCGAGAGCGGATGCAGCGTGAGCGGATGCAGTGTGAGAGGACGCAGTGTGGGCAGATGCAGCGAGAGTGGATGCAGTGAGAGCAGATGCAGCGTGAGTGGATGCAGTGTGAGCAAAGCAGTGTGAGCAGATGCAGTGTGAGAAGAAGCAGCGTGAGCAGATGGAGCATGAGCGGATGCAGTGTGACAGGATGCAGCGTGAGCAAATGCAGCATGAGCGGATGCAGTGTGAGCAATGCAGAGTGAGCAGATGCAGTGTGAGAAGAAGCAGCATGAGCAGATGGAGCGTGAGCGGATGCAGCGTGACAGGATGCAGCATGAGTGGATGCAGCGTGAGCGGATGCAGTGTGAGCAGATGCAGTGTGAGAAGAAGCAGCGTGAGCAGATGGAGCGTGAGCGGATGCAGCGTGACAGGATGCAGCGTGAGAGGATGCAGCGTGAACAAATGCAGTGCGGGCAGATGCAGTGCGGGCAGATGCAGTGTGAGCAGATGCAGTGCGAGCAGATGCAGCACAGGCGGATGCAGTGCAGGCAGATGCAGTGCAGGCAGATGCAGTGCGAACACACGCAGTGTAAACAGATGCAGTGTGTGCAGATGCAGTGTGAAAGGATATAGTGTGAGCAGATGCAGTGTGAGCAGATGCAGTGTGAACAGATGCAGTGTAGGCAGATGCAGTGCGAAAACATGCAACACGAAAAACATGCAGCGCTAAAAACATGCAGTGCGACCAAATGCAGTGCGGACACACGCAGTGCGGTCAGATGCAGTGCGAAAACATGCAGTGTGGGCAGATGCATTGTGGGCAGATGGAGTGTGAGAGGATACAGTGTGAGCAGATGCAGTGTGAATGGATGCAGCATGGTGAACGGATGCAGTGCAGGCGGATGCAGTGTAGGCGGATGCAGTGTGAGTGGATGCAGTGTGAGAGGGTGCAGTTTGAGAGGATGTAGTGTGGGCAGATGCAGTGTGGGTGAATGCAGTGTAGGCAGATGCAGTGCGAACACATGCAGTGTGAAAACACGCAGTACGAACATATGCAGTGTGAAAACACGCAGTACAAACACATGCAGTGTGAAAACACGCAGTGCGGGCGATGCAGTGTAGGCGGATGCAGTGTGAGAGGATGCAGTGTGAGAGGATCAGTGTGAGAGGAGGCAGTGTGAGAGGAGGCAGTGCGGGCAGATGCAGTGCGGGCAGATGCAGTGTGGGCAGATGCAGCGAGAACAGATGCAGCATGAACAGATGCAGTGTGAACAGAGGCATATGCAGCGTGAACGGATGCAGTGTGGGCAGATGCAGTGTGGGCAGATGCAGTGTGAAACAGATGCAGTGTGAGCAGAGTGTAGTGTGAGCAGATGCAGTGTGAGCAGATGCAGTGTGAGTGGATGCAGTGTGAGCAGAGTGAAGTGTGAGTGGATGCAGTGTGAGCGGATGCAGTGTGAGCAGACGCCTCAGCTCCTCTTGCCCCTTCACTCGCTGATGGGCTCTCAGACCAAGAGCTCACATGAAACCCTGCCACATAAGCAGTGTCACCATGACGGGCTGGCCGGGCTCATGTGGGGCGCTGGCAGTGAGATGTGAGGAGACGCCGAGGACCTGATGCGAAGAAGCAGGGTGACTTGTTGGAAGCAGGAGGCCATTTTCAGCCTGCCGGGCTCACCTCATGTTCCCAGTCCAGCTTTTTCCTGGTTTCCAGGCCACAAAACAAGTGGCCCTGTAAAGGGCTGCGCAATCACAGAGTAGGGCTGCGCAGTCACAGAGTAGGGCTGCGCAGTCACAGAGTAGGGCTGCGCGATCACAGAGTTTGAGCAGTAGGTGTGGACTCAGGTCCTCAGATCTTCCTGGGCACAAGGAGGCCACAGAGCTCTCCACCGTGAAAGACGAGGGGTGCAGTTCTCTGGCCCTGTGAACTCCTCTGCCTGGCCATTGCCTCTCTTTCTGTCCCCATATATTCCCGCTGTACCTGTCTTCAGCCCAGCCTCTCCTGGAGATGCATGGAGAAGTTAGCACCTCGTCATTGTAACTTTTCTCAGGCTCACCCCACCCCCATCTTGGCTCCATTTACCAATGCTCACCACCAATCCTGTTCTGTCCCCAGGTCCTCAGAAGGGTGCCACCTTCGAGTTCGTCCTGGAAGGAACCTCTCATGCCTGTCATGGGTCCTGAGTGAAATAATGGCTCCTAAGCCCCTTGTGTGCATGAGAGCCCCTGGAGGGCTGGCAAACGGTACTTGACATAAAACAAATTGCAGTGCGAGTCCCAGAGCCATCAGGTCAGCTGGGGCGGGGCCTGGAAATGAACATTTTCAGCAAGTTCCCAGACCATGCTTCCAGGCCAGCCCAGAGCCCACCCTCTGAGAACCACTGCCCTAAAGAACTGCAGAGTGACCCGGAGCTGGTGTGGAATTTATTCTCTCTGCTCTCTGGACTGTTGTTTTGGCTGCTGGTGAGGTTCTCATTGTGCTCCTGAGCCCTGATTTGTGGTACTTGGCAGACCCTCAGAGCCCCAGGAGGGCTGGAACTTCTAACAGGCAGCACCCAGGTGCCCATGAGCAGGTGGTTTTTACTGCACACCCGGGACAACATACACGTGGAAGACCCGTTCCCTTACTTGCTGTAAAGCTTGGAAATGGAGTGAGACAGCTGTGACCTTTCCTCTGGGTGTGCTCCTCAGGGATGGGCCTTCTGAAAATGTTGGCACTGGCAGCAGCTGGCAGGGATGTGGGTGCCCCGCAGGCTGTCGGAATGGCTTGGTGTAGAGACTCTCCCTCACTCTCCCCTTCTTTCCTTCTACCCTACCCTTTTGGGTGGTCCACACAGGGAATGGCCGTTGGGCTGAACCTGACTGAGTTGACTCATGGGCCCTGTGCCCACTTTTCCCAGTCCAGGCTATCAACTCTCGGGATGGTGCGACCCACGTCCGGGGCGAGTCTTTCCTCCTTAGCTGTATCTCTCTGTAAATGCCCTTGCTGGCGTGCCAGGAGATATGCTCCTTAGATGATCCTCAATCCAACCAAGTTATTAATGAAGACTAGCCCTCATATCCTGGGTGAGCCCACTCTACTCTACCCCTAGTGAGAACCTGGGAGACCCCAAGTCCCAGTACCTAGCTGGGAGCATGGCTTCTACTGTATTTGCTTGTCAGGGAATGTGGAAGCTTTCTTTTGTCCTGAAGCTGTCACTGCCCTCTTCATGCCAACGATGCAATGGCAGATTTGTGTCACCCAGTGTACAAGGGACCCTAAGCCAGGGTCTCACCTACAGGACTGAAGGTGAGCAGGAAAACTAGGTAAAGGAAGGCAGATGCCACCAGCTGCCTGTCCCCTGGGAATCTTCCTTATTCCTCACAGACAGTTACAGCTGTCAGAGTGGCTGTCTGGGCACTGAGGACACACTTGGTCAGAGCTGGAGTATTTTCTTTCCTAACACAGGCACCAGGCAGCTTGAGGTATTGAGCAAACCAATCCCCAAGTGCTTACCTAGCTTTCTGGGGGAGGGGGCAAGGATGAGCAGGTGAATACCATCCCCCATCACTGTCTTTGGGTATCCAACTATAGCTCTTCTGTTTTTCTGACCTCCTGTTTCTCCCCAAGTTTTCTAGAACTTGAACCTATGGTTTCTCTTTGTTTTCTCCAGGCTTTTCTAGGCGTTTTGCCGTTTACACCTCATGGCTTCTCTTCTTGGTTGCCGGGGCTGTTTGAGTTCTTCCCTGATAGGTTTTCAGGCAGCTATTTGGTACCAATAGAAATAGGCAGGAATGGTGGCTGTTGCCTAGCCGGGCAGGTATACAAGATGCACACAGTTGTGAAGGAAGTGGAGATGCAGAAGCCGGAGCCTAATGGAAAGCACCATTTGGGGTGCTACATGTCAAGTTCCTGGCGAGCACACGGCCTGACCAACCTGGGCCATGCCTTTTCCCATGGTCAGTCAACCATGAGCAGTTGTAGGATCATGTAATAGAGACATGACCTTGGACCTGCCTTGAAAAGTGTGGCTGTGTCCACCCCTGAACAAAGAGCTTCAGTAAGCTACCCAAGAGGTCTCTACAATAATACTCTGGGAGCATCTACGGCAGGCACCTCAGGTCTTAATTGTGGATAGTGCACAAAACCGTTCCGACTTGACTGTAGGAAAACAGCATCCTCAATGCCACATGAACTCACTTGTTTTCACTTATTTTAAGCCCAGAGCTTTAGTCCTCCAGCCAAGACCCTTTCCTCTTTGGATTTAGCTTCTCATCTACACAGAGAGGATGCTAATCCTGCTAATCCTTAAGATCCCTTTTAGGCAACAGAGCTTGCCAGCTGGGGTGGCTTAACAGCTCCCTCCCCATCTCAGGGTTGAAGACTCCTGGCTGGGTCTCAAATTGTGTGTGTGAACACACACAAGTATGTACTCTCTGGGAGGATCTCTCTCTCTCTCTCTCTCTCTCTCTCTCTCTCTCTCTCTCTCTCTCACACACACACACACACACACACACACACACACACACACACCTTCCTTCTTTCAGCAGTGCTGGGGACTGAAGCCAGGAACCTGCGCACGCTAGACAAGTGCTCTGCCACACGACATTCTCAGCCTCCTCTGGCATCATCTAAACTGCAGTGGCATATCTGTTAAATAAGACCGGCTGGTCCAGACCCCTGACTGTGCACTGAGATGGTTCTGTGATGTGTAGTAACGATTTGACTAGATTTTTAAATATTCCAAAAAGGAAATTCAATGGCTGGTGTGTGTCTCTCTTCAAGATGTATATAATTGGTATAATCTAGGTAAGAATTAGAATTAGAGACACTTGCAGGGTTTGACTGGTAGGCACCATAGTAGTAATTGGGGATGAGTTGGGGTAACTGGGTGAGGGACGGAGATGGTCTGCATGGATGAGCTGTAACTTCAGTAAACACAGAGGCCCTGACATGGTCAGTAGGTTTGTGTTCTTAGACGAATAAAATGAGGGGCCTTGTAGGAACCGTGCACTCACCGGCAGTCGGAAACGCTCAGCTCTACCTTGTGACTGGTAAACATATAAACATATAAACATATAAGTGTGTATGCGTGCACATGTGTGTATGTGTATGTACATATATGTCTGTATGCATTTATATATTTATCTGTGTACATGTGCATGTGTGTGTATGGAGATGTATATACATATATACATGTACATGTGTAGGTGAATGTGTGTGTATGTATAAACGTATAAGTGTGTATGTGTGTACATGTGTGTATGTGTTTATGTGGCTATGGCTGGAGTAGGAACAGAAACAGAGTTGTGATAGGAGGAGAGTCATGACTAAAGCTTATAACATTCCTTCCTTAATTAGACTTGCGGAAATGCTCTCTGGCTGCTTTCAAAGAGACATAATGAAGATGGATTATAGTTCAGGGTCTGATTGGAAAGAGGCAGGAACTAAGATTAACCAGCGAAGGCCTGTGGTTCATTTTCAAGGTTGACTTTACTCAGCTTCCTGAAATCCATGTGGGATAGCTTCAGACTCTGGCGGAGCTTTTCAGGCTAGACGGGGGTGGAGGACTTTTGCATTGGCTCTAACGCTCTCAGGGCAGCTTGGTCATGTCAGTCCCCTATCTGAATGTCTATGGATGCCACCTGAAGCTAAGCTGACTTCTCCCACTCCCACCAGGCACTGTTTCCACACAGGGTCTTTCCAGACCACATTCTGCAGATGTGCGGGTGTAGGGTTTAAGGCGAGTTGCTTAAAGTCTCCTACAATTCCGCAGTGCCTTTCTTGTTTTGTTTTTAATTAGAGATTAACATTTCTGACGATTTTCCTAAACAGAAGGGGGGGCTTTAGCCCAGCCTGAGCATTGCAGCCCTGTGCTTGTTGGAGGGTTTTAGCAACAAATGCCCAAGTCCTTGGAGCAATCAGAGATGGCCCACCTAGGGATTTATTATTATTATTATTATTATTATTATTATTATTATTGATGATGATGATGATGATGATGATGATGATGATGAGACCAGAGCCTACTATGCAGTCTAGGCTGGTCTAGAACTAGTAATCCTCCTGCCTCAGCTTCCCAAGTGCTGGGATTACAGGTATGTGTAATTACACCCAGCTCAAGCTGTTTCTTTCCTCCCTGACATCTGTATCTCCTTTGTACCCAAGGACCAACTGTCATCTCCCTGGTAAATCCATCAGTTTGGGATAAAAGTTAAACTACTTATGTGGGCTCTCTGCTCTCCCCTGCTTCCCAGGCTTCAGACACAATGGCTTTGTGTGGGTCCCTTAGACAAATGTGACATTCTCCTGTTTGAAGCCCTGGCACAGTGTCCCCTATGCCTGCAACACACGCCCAAGTGTCCTTCCCTATGCCTCTGACTGTCTAGGTCTTGGATTTAATGTAACTTCCTTGCGATGACCTTTCTTGATTCTCTTGAATGCTTTCCTTCTTAAGATAGCTCCTCCAGTGTGACAGTGAATCTTTTTGTCAACCTGACTCCATTTAGAATCACCCGGGAGACACACCTCGGGGTATGCCTGGGAGGGTTTTCCAGAGAGCTTTAACTGAGTAGGGCAGGTCCATGCAGCTGTGCCAAGCCACCCCATTCCATATGGGTAGCACCAGCACACAGACTGAGTTAAAAGAGAAAATGGAGGGAGCAGCAGCAGCTTTCACACTGCTCCACTTCTTGACCCCAGGTGACCAGCGCCTCATATCCCCACCTCCCATCGTGCCTTTTTGTCCAGATGGACTGTATCCCCTGAACCGTAAACCATATGAACCCTTCTTCTCTTAAGTTGCTTCTTGTCAGGCATTTGTCTCACGACAGAAGTAACTATTAACAGTGGCTTGCTTGGGGCCTCCTGGGTCTTACTTAACACAGCCTGCTGTTGTTGCAACTATCTATATGAAGACTGTTTTGGCCTGATGGAAAGCGTCCAGGAGTGCCGCTATCAGGGTAGCCGTGGGCAGAGTGATTAAACAATGGGTGAATTCTAAGTATGTAAGTAGTTTTCCTGGGGATAACTGTTGTGGGGGCCACTCCTTAAACATGAATGAGTGCTTCCCCTGGTGAGGCTCCTGCCTCTGGTGACACCTCAAATAATAGTACTGATTGATCAGTTAAAAGGACTCAGCTTCAGAGAAAGACTCTTCAGGCCTCGACTCACTATCCACTAAGAAACAAAGTCAGCAGCAACAGTCCTTAGAGGCACCTGTCAGGTAGGATGCATTTGCCTGCAAGGACAGAAGCTCTGATTGCTGATGGTTTAAATAACAGAGCAGGTCAGGGAGAAGGCTCATTCAGCAAAGGGCTGCCCTTTCCACCCCAACAGCTCTGACAGCACAGGGACACCCAGGGCTCATGTAGATGACCAGGTGTGGCTCAAGAGCACTGAAGGGAAGGACAGAAGACGGCGAATTCCTGAAGCCATCCCGTCTAGCCCCACCGTTATGCCTCAGGGTCAGTGAGAATCCTGTCTCAAAACATAAAGGTGTGGTTGAGGAAAGGCAGGGCATTGACCTTGGGCCTCCTCTGTATGCATGTACACACATGTGCAGTTGTGCCTGCATGCATGCATGCACATACCATGCACATATGGCAAACACACACACTTCAGCATGCATGAATTAAATAATAAAGACATTTAATGACCTCATGTAATAGTAATGAGCACTTTATTTATTTATCAATTGTTTATTTATTATTTACTTATTTATTTTTTTGAGACAGTCTCCGTATGTAACTCAGAATGGTCTCACATGTGTGATCCTCCTGCCTCAGTCTGGGGTTATGGGCCTGCACCACTACCCCTGGCAGTAGCGATCATGCACTGCTTACTACCACCATTGTGGTTCCTGCTTTCTGAATGCCCCCAATGCTCTTGGTTCTGCCTCCATCTCTGGGGGAGGTAGCACAGTCTCCATACTGCATGCCGGAGAGGTGTGGTGAGACCTGAGTGTCTGAGAATATTCTATTTATGGATCAAGTTGGCTCCACTGCTGTTGAGGACCACATTGGCGATAGTGATGATGACGGAGAGAAGGAGGAGAGGGAAAATGATGCCATGGGAACGGGATGGTGAGGTTGGAGACAATGGAGAAGGAGGAGGGGAAGAGAAGGAAGATACGGAAGAAGAAGACGCAAGTGATCATTATGTTGACAATGCAATTGATAAAGATGGCGATATTGATGACAGTGATGACAATGATGAAAACGACAAGGACTTAACAAGAGCTGACAGTTACCAGTCACCATATGCTAGGGACAGAAGCACATTTCTCACGTCTGGTGACGAGGAAACAATAGAGCAGGGAGAATAAGAGCGTTGCCCTCATCACCCACGGGTGTGTGTGTGTGTGTGTGTGTGTGTGTGTGTGTGTGTAACTGCCCCCCACCCCAGGCCAATCTTAATGTCCCATGGTCAACATTGTTTAGGGAGAGTCTGCAGTGGGTGCCCAAGAGCATTGCTTCACCAGCTTCTACATATCCTGAGACTTGATTCCCCAACACCAGACACTCAGAGTCTGGAGACTCGGGTGGCACTCAGTGTTGCTGGAGGTTCTTTCCTGCCTGGTCCCATAGCTGTCTAGCCCCAAATAAACATGCGGAGACATATATGAATTATGAAACTGTTGGCTGATGACTAGGGTTTCTTATTGGCTAGTTTTGTCTTAATTATTAACCCATTTCTATAAATCTATATATTTCCACCTGATCTTGGCTTACTGGAGAATGCCCAGACCTGTTAGTCCTTTGTGGTCTTCATGGCAACTGTTTTGTGGTCTTCCTCTGCCTACCTTTCCCAGAATTCTTCTAGACTCCTAGTCCCATCTATCTCCCTGCCTCTATTGGCCACAATGTTTTATTCATCAACAAATAAGAGAAACCTATATACAGAAAGACTGCTCCTATCAGCTCAGGAATCCATTTTCAAATCCTGATGGTTCTTGAGCCTTTCCAGGATGGCTATTTCATCTCTCTGATATTTTTCTTCTGGTTACCAGGAGACCACAGAGGATGCAGCCCAGCTGAGGATCGTGGGGTGATAGGAGGATAGTGGGGAGGGCTCTGACCCATTGAGCTCAGGCAAGGGGTGGAGAAAGGCTGGCATCAGAAAACTTTGCAAGAACATAAAGATTACACACAAGGACCAGCGCTGCTTCTCTCTACCTTCTGTCTTGGGGGTATTTTTGAGAATCGAAAACATTCCTCACTGTCTCTCTCTTTACAGTAAAGACACACTCAGTCCTGGGGTGAGTTTAGAAAGAAAAGTCTGCGCTGTAGCCTCATTGAATCTGTACTTATTTGTTGTGAGGAAACTGAGACCTGAGAGGGACAGTAGTGTGCCCATGGTCTTGAAACCAACTCACTCCACATCCACAGGAGGGCCAATTTTTGAGATCATTTCAGGCTTCTGGCTATGTGGACTTAAAAAAACAAACCACCAAATCAGTATGCTTACTGTGATTTTTGTTCATCTCTTTGAAAGATACACCGTGGTAGTTAAGTCCACTGTCAATATTTTTATGAACTCTGTGGAAAATATGATGTTAAAGGTTTTTGGTAATCACTTCATTAAGCCTGGCGTTTTCTAGTTCACCACAAATGTTAAATAAACCCTAATGAGTAGTACACCCTGACTGATGCTGTACACAGTCCAAAGAGTTAGTGCTTCAAAACACACTCATCCCCCTCTCCCAAAGCCCTGGGGGAATCGAGAAAGGTGATCTTAGCCTTGTACTGTGCACCAAGACCTTCAGACAAAGACTCATTAGCTCACAAATTAGTTACTGGCTCAAGCCAGAGTTTCCACCCACCAAGAAGAAGTAAGTGCACAGCATCAGGAATACAGTACAGTTAGCACCCTGCTAGTTGGCCTCCCATCAAAGCACACTTCCTTGGTAACTAGTACTCAGTGACCAATGGGACTGCAGGGCCTAACAATGGCCTGAGGTCTTCTTCTTTCATTTCTTTTGAGAATGTTTGTGCTAGGTGTTGAAATTCAATAATGATTGTGGTGAAGTTCCAGCCCTCAAGGAGTTCATTGTCTTTATGGGAAGAATTACCATACAAGAAAGTAGACTTGTACTGGGGGCAGTGTGCATGATGGGGACTTGTTTGCTGTGACTATCCTCTATGCGTGAGGGTTGGGAGCAAATAACCCTTTTTATTGTTGTTGCTTTTGAGACAGTCTCCTTAGCCCGGTCTCCTGACCTTGAACTATCCATGAACTTCTGATTCTTCTTCTTCCACCTCCTGAATTCTAGGGGTTTAGGAATGTGTGCCATGCCCAGCTCATGAGGTGCTAAGGATTGAACCCAGGGCTTTTTGCATGCTAGGTGAACTCTCTAGGAGTTACACCTCTCAGTCCTAGATCCTATTTTAAACCCAGGAAGGTTTTCATGTATGTTTACATGATGGAATAGACCGGTGGTTCTCAACCTTCCTAATGCTGTGACCCTTTAATACAGTTCTTCATGTTGTGGTGACCCCCCACCCATAAAATTATTTCATTGCTACTTCATGACTGTGATTCTGCTACTGTTATGAATTGTAATGTAAATATCTGATGTGCAGGGTATCTGATATGAAACTCCCCCAAAGGAGTCAAGACCCACAGGCTGAGAACCATTGGAATGGAACTCATAGAAAGAGAAAGATCTAGGTAAGTTATTGGCATGATTTTCCTAAGAAAGTAGAAAAAGATGGAGTCAGACAGGGACGTAAGACTTAAGGGAGGAGGGAGAATCTGCCTGTACATCGGGAAAGAGACAAAGATGGACAGAGATGCGTGGTTAGGGTGGAGAAAGAAACCAAGCGGGGAAAGGACCAGATGTGGCTGCTTGCATAGAATCAGTTGAATACAAATCCTCTGATTGTATAGGACCTGGTGAGAAGATGAAGGGCTTCATAAAAGGGGACACTGACAAAGTCCTCAAGCAAAGTGGCATGGTGCTGAATGGGTCATAGATGTAGACGTGTCCTCAGAGGTGATGGCAGTGTCAAAATGAGTGGGTGGAGGGGTTTACTCACAAACATTCAGCATTAAGTGTATAGAACAGGAAGTCTGACTCAACTGGGGTTTGATATAAGAGAGAGAACATAAGATACAAAAATGAAGAGGTTTTGGTAATATATGGCTGAATTGGTGAGTCGTGAGTATGTGCTGTCAATTTGACACTAACTTAAATCATCTGGGAAGAGGAAGCTCAGTTGAGAAAATTGCCCCATTGGATTGGTCTGTAGGCAAATCTGTGGGGGTATTTTTTTTTTTTTTAATTAATGATTGATGTGGAACGGCCCAGCCCACTATGGGCTGTGTCCCTCCTGGGCAAGTGGTCCCATGTTGTATAAGAAAGCAAACTGAGTGAATCATGGGAGTAAGCCAGTAAACACTGTTTCTCTCTGGTCTCTGCTTCTGTTCCTGCCTCCAGGCTTCTGCTTTGTGTTCCTATCCTGATTCCCTTCTCGGTAGATTATAAGATGTTAGCTGAAATAAATCCTTTGCTACCAATTTGTTATTGGTCATGGTGTTTATAACAGCAACAGAAAGTGAACTAGGATAGTGCATTGTAGGAGGAGCGGCTACAGGTGTGCCTGACCACGCCTGTGAGGGCGTGGTCAGGGTGATGTAGAGTGAGAGTTGGTCAGGTGGCTGGTTTCTGGTTTTGGTTTCACTTTCGGCTTGCTTTACAGACTGCTGCCCGTCAGCTGGCTAGGTCGCTCTGTAAGTAAGGCTTTTTCCGTATTAAAAATCCCTTGTATTTCTACCTGGCTCCGTATTGGTAATTTGCCGCCATAGTGCATGAAGAAGGGAGTGGAGGCAGAAGGCATGTGAAGAGAGAAAGGGGTGTGTGAAGTAGCCACCTGGTGTGCAGGTCTCAATAGGCAAAATGCAGATGCCTTGAGATGGGTGGAGAAGAGACAATGGAAGAACAGGTTCTTTGGTACAGAATGGGCCGTTATAGCTTTTGTTCCTGGCAACTGTGAGTGAGGTTATCTGGACCTGCCTGCTGGAAATAACCAAGAGCCCTACATGAGATCAAAAGGACATCTTGAGAGTGATGAGAGCTTAGAAAGTTTGAAGTAATCACCAGGCCAACCCTGCAGAGGAGAAGGGAAGCCATCTACGTCAGGGAACATAGGGTCTGCTTTTGCCCCAAGAGAACCTGAGTTCTGAGCTAATCTGAGTCTTTGTTTTGTCTCAAAAAATCACAGTCAAAGGCTAGTGTAGACTGTGGTGTCTAATTGGAGGCCCTCTCTATAAGCTGGGCTTCCTAAGGCTAATTCATCAAAGCCGAGTGAACTGAATTAAATCAGTTCTTCCTTGAGCTCAGACTTACACTATTTGGGTGGTCCATAGACACTCAGGCCCTGGTTTTGGATTAATGTGGCTTCTAAATTAAGGTTTCCAGACACATATCTTGTATAAATTATTTTTGAGTATAATGCCCAACACACAAAAGCAGCCAAATATGCATGAAGTGAACTACCGCCAGAAGCCAACAGATGTAGCTGACTTACAGATTCCCAACATGACTGTCATCAGACACTAACTCTGAAAGAATTGTGTTTACCATGTCTACAGAACTGAAAATCAGCCTAATAGTATCTACCAAGAACAAGAAGTTACCAAGAACGAGCTGAAAATCAACTAGAACTCATACTGCTGGAGAGCAGAGTAATCAAAGAGAAGGATGTCTGTTCTGGGGCTAAGGTAGAGAGAGCAGTTACTGGCATTGGCTTTATTCAGAGTGTAACCATGGACAGTACATGACTAAGGTGGCCTGGAGGAGGCATCCAGAGGAGGGGAAATGACCGAGGAACAGAAAGGGGAGGGGTGTGGGTGGACATCAAACATGTGGACTCTGAAGGTGTAACGTTCTAGGACTTTGGGTGGGAACACAGGTGTGCAGAGCCTCATTGGGTCCGAGGAAGTTAGTTCAGAAGGATGAAGAGTTAAGATGGCCAGTGAACCGCAGTGGAGGAAGGAATGCATGCGTGTATGTGGTGTATATGTTCATGTATGAGCACACGTGTGGAGACAGAGGCTGATGCTGAGTGCTCTCCTTTACTGCTCTCCACTTGAGTTTTGGAGACAGGGTTTCTCACTGAACCTGCAGTTGTGATCTTGGAGACTGGCTGGCCAGCAAGCTCCAGGGGTCTTCCTGTCCCCACTTCCCCAGTGTTTGGATTATGGGTAAAGGCTACGTATACCTTTTTATGTCCCCAAACCGAGGCCCTTGTGCTCGTGTGGCAAGCACTCTGCTTCCTCAGCTATCTTTCTGGTGTCTAGAGTAGGAACTCTAGCAAGAGGGAAAAAGTGAGTTGGGGAAGGCATTGAGGAGTCAGAAGAATGGGTCCAGTTCTTTGACAAGATCCTTGAAGAATCTGGGATTTTAGGCATTTATGGGCCAATTGTTAAATCTCATAGATGCTGACAGAAGACTTGAGATTCCTGGGTCAGAGTCAAAGGGCAGTTAGGTACTGTCAGGAATAGCGAGTGAACCCCGGTTTTCTGATGCAAAGAGGGTGAGGTGACACCTGCATGCAAAGCAAGCAGGTCATATTTTAGGAGAGGAACCCTGACCTTAGGGTGAAGATTAACGGTTGCAGCATGCGCTCAAGGATGAATTAGTCTGTGATGGTGAGATTTCTTTATTCAAGAAAGCACCAGGGCAAGACGCAGGCCAGAGCGAGGTCACAGGAACCCAGCTAGCGAGGCCAGAAAGAAGGGGCTAGGGTCTCCACGTGCAGCCTTTAAGAAGCTTCCCTTATGTCACCCAGGCTTTCCTTCACCACGCCCTTCTGGGCGAGTCCCAGGTCCACCTGGTACCTGTCCCAGGACTATTGGGCGGGGCTAGGGTGTCTCCCTACATTAGGGTCTCTGAATCTTTTGTTATGGAAGACAGTTAGACTGCCTTTTTCTCTGGAAGTGAGCATTATCTTTATTACACTGGTCAGTACAGAATTCATTCTACCTTTATGTGTAGTCATTACAAACACCTTTGCTGGCAAGATGCACTACAACATGAAGGTTCTGCCAATGCTTTCAAGCCCAGAACCCCCTATGTGGGGATGAAGGCTTCTTACTTGCCAGGATTCAGAGGAAGTGATAACTTCAGAGGTCAGTAGTGAGGAGGGGAAAGATACATCTCATGAGGAAGTTAAGAACTTAGGAGATTTATTCAGATGCAGTGGTGTACACCTGTAATGCTAGCTTTTGAGAGGCTGAGGCATGAGTTCAAGGCCAGCCTGGGTAACATAGTGAGAACAGCAAAAATGAAAAAAGAATGTAGGAATTACAGGTGGTGTGTGTGTGTGTGTGTGTGTGTGTGTGTGTGTGTGTGTGTGTGTATAATACAGGACCGTCTGGAATAAGGTTTTCTATTAAACAAGTGTGTTATGGTCTAACAATATAATTAAACATTGTGTTGTATATTTCAGTAAGGTAGAATGGAGGAGGGCTGGGAAGTGGGCCAGGAGTGTGGAAGCTGGAGGGTGCTCCACCTCTCCAAAGAGCTCCCTTTCTGGTTATCGTCTCCTCACCTGTAAAATAAGAAGGACAGAGAAACTGGCACAACACAGACAATGGGATGGAACAAAAGAGCTAGGTAGATGTTCACATGCAGCCACCTGATTTTTGACAAAAATGCCAAACACACACTCTCAGAAAGACAGTGTCTTCAATGAGTGGTTCCAGGAAAAGGTGAAATTCACATGTAGAAGAATGAAACCTTTATCTTCCACCCTGCATAAACCAACTCTAAATGTATCAAAGACCTCAATGTAAAACCTAAAATTCTGAAACTATTAGAAGGCAGATAGCATGCTTCACCACATAGGCATAGGTAAGGACTTCCTAAATAGGACACTGGTTTCTCAGGCGACAAGGTCAGCAGCTGACAGATGGGACTTCATGAAACTAAAAAGCTTCTGTAAAGTAAAAGAAACATTGAATGAAGTAGAGGGGCAGCTTACAGGGCGGGAGAGCATGCTACACTCCTGACAGAGGATTAGTATCTAGATATACAAAGAACTCAAGAAACTAAACATCAAGAAACAAATAATGCAATTAAAAATGGGTCACAGCACAGAACAGAGATTTCTCAAGAGAAAAAAAAATACAAATAGGCATTAAACACTTAAAAAGGTGTACAACAACATGAGGCTGGAGAGATGGCCATCAAGGCTTAACTATTTGTGAATAACCATTAGTGAACACATGAGCAAGTATCTCTGTGGGAGGAGATGTGCCCAGGAGTGACGTAGCTGGTGGGTCCAGTTAATGGTGATTCTATTTCTTGCTCTTTTGGGAATCTTCACAATGACTTCCATAGTGGCTGTACCCAGTTTTCACTTTGGCCAACAGTGCATATGGGTTCCTTTTCCCCTCATCGACACCAGTCATTTGTAGTCATTTGACGTCTTGATTGTAGTCATTCTGGCGGGGATGAGATGAAATTTCAAAGTAGTTTTAATTTGTATTTCTCTGATGCCTAATGATGTTGAGTGTTTTTATTTTATGTGTATGGGTGTTCTGCCTGTATGTAGGCCTGGACACCACTTGTTTGCTTGGTGCCCACAGAGGCCAGAAGAAGACATTGAATCTCATGGGACTCCAGTTACAGATGACTGTGAGTTGCCATGTGGGTGCTAGAAATTGAACCTGGGACTTCTGAAGGGGAAACAAATGCTCTTAGCTTTCATAGTCCCAGAGGGACTATACAGATTGCTAGGGGAGAAAAAGGTATCAATGGTCTTACCCAGCTGTGAACTTTATGAACTACAAGACCAACCTTCTAGGAAAGATACAGTCCCCTTGCAGTAACGGCACTACTGTTATAGCAGTAACCACCTGCCAGCCCTCTGATTGGTGGCTTTCCTTATTTATGTCACCAGCCTTCTCTCTTACTGATAGACCTTAGACTCACCTCCTGAAATCAGGTGTAACAAAACCCTTCTTTAGGGGTCTGCTTCTAAGTGAGTCTAGCCCCAGACAGTATCTTCCCTCTACCATATGACAAGGCCCAAGGGAAGAATAGAGGAGAGCAGGATGAGAGATACCATATCAGAGGGAGCCATTATAGGTCCGAGGAGAGATCTGGCACTAGGGAGATTTCCAGAGATCTATAAGGATGACACGAACTGACAATCTAGGCAATGGTGGAGAGGATAGCCTAAATGCCCTTCCCCTAAAATGAGACTGAAGACTACTTTTTATGCCATCCTAGAGCCCTCATCCAGTGGCTGATGGAAGCAGAGTCAGACACCCACAGCTATACACTGAACTGAACTTTGAAACCTAGTTTCAGAGAGGGAGGAATGAAGATCAAAGGGGTCGGTACCAGCCTGGTGAAACCCACAGAATCAGCTGGCCTGAACAAGGGGGAGCACATAGACCCCAGACTCCTGTCTGGGAGGCCAGCATGGGACTGATCCAGACCCCTAAACATGGATGTCAATGAGGAGGCCTCTGCACTCTAGGAAGTCCTTGGTAGTGGATTAGTATTTTTTCCCTGGTGTAAGAAGGGACTTTGAGAGCCCATCCCACATGAAGAAATGCACTCTTGGCCTGGACACATGGGGGAGGGTCTAGGTCCGGCCCAGGATCATGTGGTGGACTTTGGGGAGCCACCGTCAAGGGCCCTACCCTGCCTGGGGAGTGGAGAGTGGATGGGGTGGGACAGGTGGGGGTTGGGGGGAAGGCTGGGGGGAGGGAAGGGAGAGGGAGAAGGGATTGACATGTGAAGCAAGCTTGTTCCTAATTTGAACTAATAAAAAAAATAAGAAAAAAAAGATAAGGCCCAATCCGTTGTGTGCCACATCTCAAGTCAGACCATTGCCAGTGCTGGGCCTGGTTAGGCCTTTGCCTTGGCCTTTTCTCTGTCCACCAAGCTGGACAGAGAACTTGCTCCTGCCTGATCCAGACTCACATCTATCTTCTGTTACCCTGCTAATTTAATATGTCATTGTATTTCTTAGTGAGAACTCTGTCTTCCCGGAAGACATCCTCCCACAACCTTCTCAGGGTCGGCATGTTCTACAGCTCTTAGCTTTGGGCCTGCAGCTGCTTGGGTCAGAGTTGGAGATCTCTTTTGTCCCTCTGTAAGACACTGTGCTCACTCCTGTTAGAGCCTTTTGCACACAGGCAGAAGATGTAACATCTTCTGGTCCTGTTCCAGTGGATGGGAACCTTGCATGGTCATCTTGACAGATAGCCTCCAGGGGATGGACCACATCCCTATTCTCTGTGCTTCCAGAAGGCACTTGCTCACTTGATGAAGGACACAAAGTGTCTACTGGTGGCTTAGCATCCCCTTGAACAAGAGAAGGCAGACCCAGCCTGTTCTAGGACGAGGAGGATTGAATAGAGTAGGAAGTTGGGCTGGAGGAAGAAACAGTGGAAAAATGTGCAAACCATAAAGCAGCAGGTAGCCCTGCAAACTATTAGCCAGAGGGGAGAGTCAGAACAAGCCCAGCCTGTCCTGGTGGCGTGAGGCTGCTTTTGGAGTTTGATTGAATACAGCGTTTTTAGTAAGTCCATATTTTACCTCTAATTTCTCCTCTTGTTCTTGTCCATTCTGGGGTCCTCTCAGATGGTGATGCTGACAGGCAGTGGCGGGGAGATATACTCTCTTGTCTCGCTGCCAGCCTGATCTCAGCCCTCTCTACCCTGACTAGGCTCACTTTCCTATGCTTGGAACACCTGGGCTCATGCCTCTTTCTATCCTGATACACATCAGTGCCATGGACCAGACTAGAAAGGCAACTTCTATTCTCCATTCCTCAACTCTACCTCAGGCAGAGGCCGGCTGCCTGGGAAAGGATGTGACCATAAGAGAGACAGCTATCTTCAGTGGGGACCTGGTGGAGGAGCTGTCACCACTTCAAGCCATTGTGTTACAGGTACCTACCTCCTTGACAAGGGTATGGGTGACACTCGACAATATACCGCTCCAGGTGCCCCGCCTCCCAGGAACATGAACCTTGTTTTCTCTGATCACTCATGCTTTGCTCACGTCAAAACACTTACAGCTCATGGTTGCAGGGTTAGTTAGGCATTGGGCTTGAAGTTCATTGCCAGTTCAGACACTGGGCTATGCTATGGGTGGGGATGTCTCTACAGGGAGGGTGGTAGGTGCTTGCTTGGTCTATTCAAGTGCCCCACAGTCTTACAGTGTGGGTTGGGCAGCCACCCAGTGAAGCCCCGAGCCATCATCTCATCCCCACAGACCCTAGCTCTTTCTTGGGGATAGACTCAATAAGGAGCTGGCTACTTCCCATCCTGCCTTTGGGGTATCCATTCTTCACCTCTAGCCCTGCAATTTCAAGGTTCTTTTTCTTTGGGGGATCTCCTGGATCTGGGGTTGGGGAGCTGGAACTGCTGAAGGGCCTGGTGGCACAGGACACAGGGGCTGAGGAGGTGGTGATGCCTGTGGCTTGGTTTTCCCTTTGCAGGGCAGCATGCAGCAGAGGTGCATTGCTATGGGAACACAGGGGGAGGGGAAAGGGCCCTTCCCAGAGTCTCCATCTCTGCCAGGGTGGTGCAGGGCTGGCTGCCATGTGGAATACATTTGGTCCTGAGGATGACGACTAGTGTGAGTGCAGTGTAGGTGGCTCAGGACTGTCCTCTTTAAAGGTGGTGTGTCCTCTGGAGAAGCTAAGAAAACAGGGTGCAGACATAAGCACCTGGGTGAAGGAGGCACAGCTTGATTTGCTCCCCACAGAGCTCAGGTGGAAGTCCTTGTCCTCGGAAATCCCAATTTCCTAGTAACACAGATCTCTGTAGCCCTCGGGTTCCTTTTCCTCCATGACACCCTGGCTGTCATGGGAAGCTTGGTCCTGTGCTTGCTTCCATGTCCTCTGAGGATCTGTCTCCCTGGAAGACTCCAATCACCTTGACTGCCCCTTCTCCCTTCCAGGGTCAGAGAACATAGTTTACCTCTGGGTCGTGACCCCACAAGCCTGTGGTACCCATTAGTGCCTTTGTTGTCTTGTCCCTGCATCCCACACTCTTCTTGCTCCCACTTTCCAGGCCCATCCTGGGCTGCCTCTCCAGCTGTGCTTGCCTTCTGCTGTGACTGTCAGACCAGCCTCTACTAGTCCTCACCAACCCTAGAGGGCAGCTCACCTGCTTTGCTTTAGTTTCAAGCATCTCCATCCTTTTGCCCAGCGACTGTTAACTCTTCACAGTGAAAATAATACAACCACAAAGACAAGAATGACCAGCTGAGGCTCAGAGAGGTCACACAGTCAGAGCTGAGGCTGGGTGGGAGCTGCCTGGCTCCGAAGGGTATCCCACATTAGCTGTGTTTCCTCCCTGGGTTGCTGGGACTCCATCACACCCTTGATGGGATTGGGGAGACAGAATCTCGGAGTCCCACGCAGAAGGCTTTGGTTATCACTGCTTCCTTGTTTTCTGACAACCTGCTGCACTTCCTGCTCCTATTCGGAAGCTCTCCCAGCCTTCTCTGACAGCTCCCTGCTTTATGTGAAACCTGGCCTAGGTCATTTTCCACTTCACACTGCAAAGAATAACAGCCAGGGGCTATGCATGGAGGAAAGACTCCTCACAGCCAAGTGGTCCTGCCATGCTGGGCAGACAGCAGAAGTCTACAGGGCACAGTGGCTGCAGGAGCTGGAAGAAATTAACTCCGGTGTAGATTTCCACTCATCCCTGGCTACTGCTTTCAGGGTGGAGTTCCTGAACTTCCTGGCAATCTGAATCCACTTCTGAGTCTTTAATCTCAGGCCCTGGTGGGATGACTCAAGCCTGGCTTCTCTGGAACAGGTATGCAGAAATTTGTGAGCCTCTCTTACTCCTCTGGGGATATTCTTCTCCGCAGCCTGCCTCGTTGGATCCTAAGTATAACTTTCACTCTGCCACAAGTTGGTGTCTATGAGATGGAGTTTGGGACACAAAATGTTTTATAGGTCAACATATGGGGAGGTTGAGGAGGAACAAGCCCCTGGGTGGCTGGGAGAGGTGGAGGTAGGGTATGCAGAGAAGACCCTGGTCTATTTGTGTTGTGAGTCCTTTAAAGCCTCACTCAAATTTGTTGAGCAAGCTGAGCAATCTCTGCTCATCAGACTGACCAAGATTAACCAAAATGGAGGGATTGGTATACCTCCACTGGTTTTCAAGGTAGACGAAGCCTCTCTTGGGAAGGGTGTGGTCTGAGGGAGGGCCAGCTCTCTTCAGCACAACAAGATCTGAAGGAACCCACAACTGGCAGCTGCTGATGGTACCTTCAGAGCCCAGGGCAGTGATGTATCCCTGAGGTATATCAGCTACCTCCCCTGACACCATGACACAGGTATGAAGCAGCCCATTTGCAATGAGAAAAGGGTTGCATTGGTCATGGTTTCCAGTGTTACAACCTAATCAGTTTGTCCCTTTGTTTTGGGTCTGTAGCAGTAGAAGCAGGTCACAGAGCAAAGCTGGCCTTCCTGGTTGGGAATGTGAAAGGGAGAAGGAGCTAGGGTTTTATGGTCCCCTTCAATGCCATGCTTAAGTCATCCACAACCCTTGAAGATTCCACTGCAGCAGTGGCAAGCTGAGGACCATGCCTTTAACACATGGGCCTCTGGGATGCACTGGATACAGAGGCATGCTGGGAGCCGTGTTATATCTGCAATGCACCTCTGTTTCACTGACAGGTCCTACAGAGCAAGACACTGCTCGAGAGCCAGAGCTAGTGAGCAGCAGGGGCTGGAACAGAACCCTGGCTGCTTGGAGTCCAATATCCCATCTTTCCTGCAGTGGGGAGGGATAGGAGAATGCTGAGCTGTACAACATCTGCTTTCACAGCTGCTCACCACGGTGTTCTCCGTGCAACTGGGGACAGAATGGCATCTGACAAGCAGACGCACTGGGAGCATGGGATAATGTGTAGATCTTGGGGTGAAGGTAATACTGGGGATGTTAGCATGGTCACTGAGGAGGTAGGTATGGATCTTTGAATCATGTCTGGGCTTTGATGTGAGTGGAGATGAAGGTTTTCTAGCATCGGGCTAGGAAATGTGAGGTTGCCTGCACCAAGGGCAGCGGGAATGATGCTTGTATCAGAAGACAGCCAGCGAACACTCAGAATATGTGGTTGTCATGATGGTGACCCACTCAGGGTAAGAGAACCACTCTTGGATTGAATGGGAAAGCAGGATTTGCAGACAGGGGCCATAATGTGCACCCAGGACGCATTCAGGCTGGTGGCCCATGGAGGAGGATGCATCCATGTGACTATGGCCTGTGGAGTTTCAAACTTACCCATCTACGTCTCTTAAAAGATCCCCTGTAGACGATGGGGTCATAGTGTTGCTAATGGACATCAACTGGAAATGCTCATGTGTGTTGTTGTTACATTCCTCAAATTCATTTGGCAAAGGAATACACTGTGATCCATCTCCTGGGAGTGCTGTTGGAGAGCACTGTTCCAGAAAATATGCTTGAACAGTGCTCTCCAACCAGCTTGTGGGTACTACACAGCACAGTGCCCTGTGCTTCTTCATGGATAAGCAAGGGTGATGCCAGGGTTGATATGATGGAGAAGTGAGGAGAGCGGTCATGGTTACAGGGCCACGTTCACGACAAGGACATTGGTGACCAGGGTGGTGAATGGTTGCTGGGGAGAGCAGATTTTTTAGTGGAGCTGTCACCAAATTGGGCAGAAAGCACCAGAAAAACAGTTGCCTAAGAGTCACCCATAATTCTGTAATTTATCCCTCATTCATGCTTACAAGTAATCCCATTAAACTCAGTTCTACCAAGCTGGGCCTGGGTGAGATTGCTTCTTTGGTCTCTTCTTGATGCCCTGTGCCTTAGTCAGTGTTATATTGCTGTGAAGAGACACTATGGCCATGGAAACTCTTATAAAGCAAAACATTTAATTGGAGCTGTCTTGTAGTTTGGAGGTTTGGTCCACTATCATCAAGGCAGGAAGCATAGTGGCATGTAGGCAGACATGGCACTGGAGAGGGAGTTGATCTGCAAGCAGCAGGAAGAGAATGAGACACACGGGGCCTGGCTTGAGCTTCTGAGACCTCAAAGCCCACCCCCAGTGACACACTTCCCCCAACAACACCACACCTACTCCAGCAAGGCCACACCTCCAAATAGTGCCAGTTCCTATTGAGCCTCTGGGGCCATTTTCATTCAAACCACCACAGCCTGTCTGGGGCAAACAGACAATTTGTTCATGCTGCCTGTGACAGTGACTATCAACTGACAGGATCTAGAATCACCTAGGAGACAAGCCACTGGACATGCCGATGAAAAATTATCTAGAATTGATTGGCATCTGGTCATGCCCATGAAGAATTATTTTGCTTAGGTTAATTTAGGTGGAAGACTCACTCTAAAAGTGGGCGGTGCCATTCCCTAGACTTGGACTCTGTTTGCAAAAGACAAAGCAAGCTGAACACCCATTTCTGCTTCCTGAGTACAGACACATTGCTGTGACTTCTCTGCCATGATGGACTGTACCCCTGAACTGTGAGCCAGAGTAAGCCCTTCCTCCATTAAGCTGTTTTTGTCAGGGTATTTTTTTTTATTACAGTAGCAAAAGTAACTAAGATGCCTCTCCGGGCAAAGGCACACAACACATAGCGTTTGCATATTAGTAACACAATGCTAATCTAGACGGGCTAATGAACCAGCTCGTAGCCAGAAGGTCAGCAGTGCAGACCAGGAGGCAGATAAAGAACTGATGATCTTCTGCCACAGGGCAGCCCATTGCAAGTATGTAGGACCCTTGCTGGAATCACATATGTGGTTTCCATAGCCATGGGATTCCTAGGCCAGGACCCAGTCAGAAGTGGGGCTGGAACATGGCCCCTCCTGTCTCAGTCTGGTCACACTGGAGAGGGTGGGGTGATAGAGGGCTGGGGAGCAGGAATGGTGAAAGTTGTTAAAGAAGGTTTTGGTGGCATTGGCAACAGTCATGGTGCCAACAGTGAAGGTGATAATGGTTGTTCATGGTGATGGTGAAGGCGAGGACAGCACTGATAGGGACCAAAGGTGATGGTGTTGGGATTGACAGGGCAATGTGGCAGTGGGTGACGGGCAGTGATGAAGATGCCTCAAATCATGACACTGGTACCAGTGATGCAGGATTCTTCAGCGCTGTTCACCAATATGGCCCTCAGATGACGTCCATAATGCCTTTCTTGGGAGCAGATGGGGCTTTGATGGCTGACAAGAACAGCTCCTGCTTCAGAAGTATTTGACTATCTGTGTGGAGAGGTAGCCTTAACCATTCTCCGTAAGTCAGCCCCACGCTTCGCTCCTTGTGCTTTTTCGGGTTCACAGGTAGTCAGCTCCATATGCCACTCCCATCGGGGACTTGAAGCCTGAACAAATAAATCACACTCATTATTCACATCGGCAGCGATGTCATCAGTGCATGGGAGTTCAGACCCAGACTGAGCCGCTTGGGGGACGTGGCCGCCCACCTCAATATTGTTCAAGGCAAGCATGCCATGATTCACCATGGAACTATGAGACTGAGGCTCTTGTATCAAAGTGACATAATTTAGAAGCACTCTTTTCCCCACTGGAGTGGGACCTCTGTTGGGGTGGCAGACATATGGCTTCCTTGGGAGTGTGGGAGGGATCTGAAGAGGCAGGATTGAGCTTTTTCCTACCAGAAGATTTCTGTTGGGCTCCCAAGTCATAATTCACCTGGCCCAGCCACTGACAGGCTGCTGTTGTGGGCTTACCCCTCTCACACAGAGAACCTTTGCAACAGCACTCACCAGAGCCAGAGCCGGGGCCAGGGATCTTCCCAGGTCCTGGAAGCTGGTGAGGCAGGCTCTGGCTGCATCATGGTGAGTTTTAGTACTTCCCCTGATATTTTCTGGACAGGGCCATGCTTTCCTTTGGTGCTACTTTGACCAAATAACTGACAAACAATGGGAGGAAAAAAAAGGTTTGCTCTGCCTCTTAGTTTCAGAGAGGTTTTTGGTCTAACATGGCAGGGTGGTGTTGAGAGTGTGAGGTAGCAGCCTTGTACATAGTGAAGACCAGAAGGCAGGGAAAGCAGACCCCCCCCCCAGTCCTATGACCTTCAAAGGTCTACCCTTGAGGCTTATTTCCTCCGTCCAGGCCTCTCCCCCTCAAGGCATCACAGCCTTCAGAATGGTCTCAGAAGCTGGGGACCCGGCCTTGAAAACACCTGTCTGAGGACGCATGTCAGACTCAAACCATCCCAGGCTGCATCCCCCACTCTCAGGTCTGCTATTTGTGGATTCCTGTGCCTGCTGGAGAGGAGCCTTGGTGGAAGCCTTGTGAATGTTGTGTGGATAAACTTTCTTGGCCACCCACAGCTTGCTTGGCACGTGTGAGAAATTATGACAGCTTCATTAAAGCCACGTCCCTGTGAGTCTTGATATATCAGGTAATGGGCAAGATGCCAGGAGGGAGGTTCTTTCTTTTTTCTAGATGGAATTATGAAGCTTATTTTCATCTCCCTTTCCTTCCCTTGCTTTCCTGTAGTTAGGAAAATAGACTCCAGGCTGCTGAGGAGATAACTTAGTAGTTAAGAGTATGTACCTGAGTTCAGTTCCCAACACCCTCATTGAGAAGCTTACAACTTCCTGTAACCCCATCTCCAGGGGCTCCAATGCCCTCTCCTGGCTCCCTCTGACACCTACACTTCACACACACACAACACCCACCCACCCACACACAACACACACACACACACACACACGCACGCACGCACGCACGCACGCACACTTAAAAATAAAATCTTGAAAGTTCTGGCAACTTCTGGAAAAAACCCAGGCTAGTAGCAGAATAAGCGTGATGCACATAGATATATCTTATGACCTTCAATGGTAGTCAGGGCTTTGGGGATCCTAGGTAGCTGTGGTATGAGGAAGAGAAGGGTCTAGTTTGGATGTTCTAGAAATTTGAGTCTTGGGGGGAAGCTCTGTGGTTTAGGGAAGTTCTAGAATTTATTGGAATAAAATATTCTGAGTTTGGCATGTAAATTTGTAATATAGGGAGAATCTACCTCTTTGGGGGCATTTTAGGTATTATTTATTTATTTATTTCTAGAAAGGGTTTCTCTGTGTAGCACTGGCTACACAGTCCTGGAACTCACTCTGTAAACTAAGTTGTCCTTGAAGTCAGAGATCCACCTGCCTCTGCCTCCCAGTTGTTGGGGTTAAAGGCCTATGACACCACCACCCAAGAATCTGATTGTGTCTGGAATGGCAGCTCTAAGGGAAAGTTACAATGGTGTCAATAATGTCATGGAGAATAGGTGACATGAGATACACAGCACTCTTGGTGTTTAAGTCTGGTCCTTTCGGGCAGAACAGGACTACCCCAAACAAGGTATGTTATGTTTTCCATAACAAGGACAGGGAATGCGGCAGGCCCCACAAGAGGAAAAAGCTTCCAGGACACGGGTTTGCAGGTAATGAACTTCATGAACAGGAAGCCAGATAGCTCTCAAACGATGAGAACCAGCAAGTGGACCACCCTCCCCAAACTGAAGCCACTATTTATGGAAATAAAAGTTTCCACTCAGGTATCCTTACCTTGACATGAAGCACGAGGCATTTTCAGGGCAGAAAGGTGAAAGAAACCAGACACAGAGTAACACCCGAGAAAGCAATCCCTCCTGTCCAGGAGACTGGAAGCATGGAACAGGTTCCTTTTCCCAGTTTTTAATAGCTCAAGATTTTGGTGACATCGGTGATGTACCTTGGACTCCCAGACCAAGGAAACCTCCACAACAGCTTTCTTGTAATGCCCCTGCCTCACCACCCTCAACATCTGCCTAAGCAGCATGTGCCATCACCTTTAACAACAAAGGCAGCTTTCTAAGAATCATCTCCAGTGTGTCTGTTGGGAGCTGAACCAGTTTCCCTGGGCTTAGCAAACCGGAGCTTGTGCCCCCCTTTATCCGACGTCCCCCTAGCTCGCTTCTTATCTCTTCCGGGTACAGCTCTTCAAGGCTTCCGGGAAGCATTCTTCTGCGCATGCCGCCCTGCTCGGCCTGACCATTGGTTTCTTTTTACTTCTTTCTCCTCTGCTTTTATTGACTTTCACAAGAAGACAGATGGTAGTTTATGAGCATCCCCGCTTTTTTTTCCTTTGGGGTTTTCAGTTGTTTTAATGTGTTCCAATCTGTTCCAGTGTCTCACCATTCATTTCCCTTCCACTCCCCCGAGCCCTGTGGGAACTGGGTCCTGTCAGGCACTGGTCCCGGCTCCTCTCCACCAGGGCCTGTCATCATCGTGCTGACTGCTCTGGCCTCTTTCTTCAGGTTTGGATGCTGCCCCTGGAGCCAGTGCCTTCCTCCATGCAGGTAGGCGGGTGTTTATAAACATCCCAGGAGGCCTTGCTTTTGAAACAAGAGAAAGCTTCTGCATTTCTTGGACTGCATGCTGAGATATATCATCTATGACATTCCTGTTTTAATGTCCGACAGACTTCCGAGGAATAACCGGATATTTCAAACTCGGCTGGTTACTATATCACCCGCTGTGTCTATCTCTCAGTGCAAACGAAGGATTCAGTAAGAACCGCTCCATTTGGTCCACAGCATACTCCCTCCAGCATCCATCTTTAAACCTAATAAGACAATAACACAAAAGACCAAGTTAAGAAAAATATATGCATTTTCAATTATGTTACAGTTCTTCACCAAAAATTATCAGTACATTGCAGATGTACCGGTGAGAGGGCTCAGTGGGTGAAGGTGCCTGCTTCCAAGAGTGCTGAGCTGAGTTTGATACTTTGACCCAACAAGCTGCCCTCTGACTCTATACACATGCTGTGTGTGGCAAGCTCCTGGGCATGCCCACGCACTAAATAAGTGTAATAAAACATTATAGAAGATTACAGCAATATGGCACAGATTAAGAACTTTGGTAGCTCCCAATCCCTGTGACAAATCTTCTAAATGTTTGCTATTCAGAGTGTGGTCCCTGGACCAGCAGAATCAGTTCCTGGGAGCTGACTGCAATGCAGACTGGGGCCCCAGACCCATGTAATGGGAATTTTAAAAGGTCCTTAGGTGCTTAGTATATACAGGGACATTCAGGATGTCAGGTTCTCATAATTTAAAAAATTATCCAGTGTAGCACCACGCAGAATGAAAATTAAACTGACCGATCATATCACCCCGCATGGAGGTTTATGTGCCACTACTGCCCAGTGTGGAGGCATCTTCATTCCTCCTTGCAAGGGCTCACTCTAGGTTGACAGAAATAGTGAGAACTCAAGAGGATCATGCAGAAACACGGGTCACCAGAATTCCTACCTCTATCTGTTGGTCATCTTTGCCTGGATGTGATACAATACCTGACAGGGACAGCTAGAGGGAGGAGAATTGATTTTATCTCATGGTTTTAAAGGATTTCAGTCCATCGTGACCGGTGGTCCTGGCAGAGCAGCTGATATGGTGGTGGGAACACGTGAAGGAGGCTTCTCTTATGGAGGAACAAGGAGCACAGAGCACAGTGGGAGCCAGAGCTGCTGGTAGTGAGCCTCCTCTCCTAACGAGTCCTCCCCAAATAGCTAGCTCTACCCACTGGGGACTGGGTAAACAAGTCTGCGGTGGAATTGCAGTCTCAAGCATATTACTACTCTAGCGGACATATACTAATTTTTGCCTTGGTTCTTAGGTCTTGGCAGTAAGCTGGAACACTTATATCAGCAAGCCTGGAGGGCAAGTGTTTGATTCTTTTGGGATGGACCAGGGCATTGACAGGGATCCAGCCTCAGCTGTGGCCCTCCTTCTACCCAGAACTGTGAATTGGGTCACAATGAAGACACATGGGGATGGTGTGGGATTTATCCAGCAGCGGTGATAGCCACTCTAGGCACAGGACGTGTCCAGAGATGGCATTAACTGTTTCATGACATGAAATGAAGCCCTGACATCTTTCAGTTCTCACTCATTTTCTGAACATTTCCCATGATTCTCTGGGATTCCCAAAGTCCTCTTGGTAAATCACTTTTCTCTTGAAACCATCTTAGGTTGGTTTTTGTCACTTGCTAGCATGAGGCCTGAGTGATAACTCCCTCTGCCTGACTGCCTTTCCCTGAGGGCAATGTGTGTGTGTGTCACACCTGGGCATGATGACTTGTGCTTGAACAGAGACAACTCCATTTCTTTCAAATTTGAAAGCCCTTCCCTCTGGTCATTGAGTTGCAACCATTCTCCTTACATTCCTAAGGTGAGGACAATGGTTTCTGGATGCTTGTCCATTTTGTCAGCTTGTGCCTCTAAAGACAGTGTTAAAACCCAGCCTGCTATCTTTTTCTGTTAGCAAGAGTAAAGGTGACAGGCTCCTGATGTCTCCCAGCTTGTCACTTGGTTTGTCCAAGAGCCCTCTACTCCAAAGCCAGTTTTTTTTCTTGACCTGCCAGAATCCTTCTGTTATCCCAAAGACATTGAAAATGACACACTTTGCCCAGGATACAAGAGAGTCTTCATAAAAGAGCCTACCAGGAACCTCCTTGAGTTTACATGACCCTGGGTCAATTGGTATATCAAGTAGATACACCAGTCAAGCACATAATAATAAACCATAAAGTAATTTATTGTAAAAACAAATCCTGGGTTTACATGTAATCTTACCACCTATTAAAATAAGACCAGTGACCACAATGCAGAGAATAACTGACTGGTGTGCTCAGCCACAGTTGTGATATCTACAACACAGCCCTAAACTTAAGAGTCAGGAAACATTGTCGAAGAGGGGTGGAAATATTTTAAAAAGCAGAGGACGGGGTGCCTACTGTGAGATGGTGTCTTCTAAATATACACGACTGGCAAGCTGCACCCATGAAATCTAAAAAAATACTGTTGCCTATACAAGACCTGCACAGTGACAGCAGTCGACGTGACAATGCAGATAAGGGGATATCAGAAGGATCCACCCTGGATGAAGAGCTTTGGGCACAATAGCTGCCAGGAGATGGATCGTCAGCCTTCTTCAGGGACAAGCCTGATGACTTATCCTGTTCCAAGAGGAGACATGTATGTAAGACAACACTAAACGGGCTCGGGCTGTGTGTGTGTGTGTGTGTAACAATAATAACTAAGGAAGAAGTGATCATGAACCTGAGAGGGCGTGAGGGTCATATGGGAAGAAGATGAAGGAGGCATGGAAGATATGTAAATATAGTACTCATGTATGAAATTATAAAAAGAAGATAAAATAAAAACACAGGACCAATGAGTTGGCTCAGCTGGCCTTGAATTTGGTCCATAGAATCCACATAAGGAGCTGGATGTTGGGGCAGCAGAGCCTGTAGTTCCAACTTCAGAAGATGGAGACAGTATCCCCAGAGCAGACTAGTCCTGTAGGTGAGCTCTGGATTTCACCGAGAAACCGCCTCAGTGAACTAAGTGGAAAAGCGGTATTTCATTCTCCAACCTCCACACACAAGTATACACCTGCAGGCCCACCCATACGTGTGCTCGCACACACTCATGCACACACACATACACACTCACTCACATGTGCCCTCACACCCACAAATGGAAAACGGGAAAAGAGAAACACCTTTACTGATGTGGGAAGCAGTTGGGATGTTAGAGAATTTTGTTTCTGTAGTTTGCTCTTGTTTCCTTGGCCGCTGCAGATGAAATCTGCCAAAAAGACAAAGCAGAAAGTGACAGGACCCCCTTCTGGGTATTGGGAGAAGGCCATTGTGTTGGGCACCAGAGAGACCATTCAGGTTGGCACAGTCATGGAGCAGACACTCTGATGTCTGAGGTATCTATTGATCATTGGGCTTTATAATTTACTCACTGCCAATGTGATACCATGGAACAGAAGGCTAAATGCCTAAGACACTGTCAGAATTGAATAGCACTAAAGGCAGAGCCTAATGAAGTAACACATGGTTGATATGAAATTCCTTCAAATATACTGTGCTTAAAAATTCCACAATGAAATGCTAGACAAAACCTTCTGAAAAGCCAAGACTCATACTGAGAGCACCCTGGAAAAAACTTACCTACCCCAGCACAGCAACTGTTTTATTTCTTGGAGTCCTTATCTCCATAAATACAGGGTTTCCATAGATGTGGTCACAGAACCTTGTGGCTTGTTTTTTTCACTTAACCTTGTATCATCAACATTTCCCCAGTAGCCACACTCATGGTGCACACACTCGTGGTTGGGAAATTCCTTCCTTCCCAGGCAAGCGTGGACACCCGCCCCCCCTCCCCAAACCACAGACATACTCCAAAAGCCAAAGACACTTTTAAACTGGGTGTTAAGAATCAACACGCCTCTTACGCACTGATCCTGCTAAAACTCCTTCCAGAGACACAGGGGCTGTCCGTCAACTGTTCTCTCGAAGTAAAGGGTTAGCATTAGTTCAACACATACTGGCAAGTAATAGCGCTCCCCGGTCATTGCAGATACCTGCTCTGAGTTAGGTGTTTTCTGGGGAAAGTGTGTTCCCTTTTTCTCGACTTTTAACCTTTAACTTCTGTTCCAGTGTCACTTCCATCCCATAAGCAGGATTGCATTAAAACTTCTGGGGGCCACTTGTCCAACCTGCTGATAAAACTCACATATATTTGCTAGACAGTATCACTTGTTGTTATTTTGGTTTTAGAGACTATTCATGATTGCGGTAGACAGTTTAGAATACGGAAATAAAATTGATCTATCATGCTATGTTGCCAATATGTCAGTCTTTAGGAGATATGTACATCTTTAAACAATCTCGTCATTGAAATTCAAGTGTTAAAAAGAGGACTATTTCAGGTTCTGCCCTGGGCCTGCACGTTCACAGCCCGGATGAATTTAGCACCCGTGCCATTTGGCCCAGGCTTTTTATCCACGCAGTAGCTGAAATGAGAAGCCTTCCCAGCCATCATTACGGGGTGATTTAACATGTCGTCAAGTATATGAAAGGCTCCTCTACTCTGAATAGCAAACAGCTGTTCACCGTCTCCAGCAAGCCTGAAGCCAGAGGAGGGAGATGAGGCGCTGGGCAACTTCTAGCCCTTCACAGGAAGAATAGCCAGTTCCTGAGGGTCCTGGGCAAAACTCATGCCCTGTATCATTTAGCTGAGACTGTGATATTTTGGAAATCTAAACCCTCAGCAAAGTTACTTCCTTCTCTTCTCTTTCCTACTCTCTCTGTCTTTTGGGGACAGTGTACAGTGGGCGGGGCAGAGAGTGCCTATTTCTCCATAGATATTTAGAAACAGTCTTCTCGATTGAATAGATTAAATGTGGCTTTCGAAAAGGCAGTGCGATGAATTTGTGGCATCTAGGGGTTCTCTGCACACAGATCTTACTTTCCTTTCTGCCTTTAGCCTCCTTTTCCCAAATCACTGCTCCTCTACTTTGATTCTACGGCCTGCCATTTTGCCTGGCTTTTCCCCATCCCCCCAGGGAAGGAGGACCATCCACTGGCTCAGCAGCGAGGGAAGCAGAAAGGACTCTGCTGGAGCAGTGTGTGTGAGAGTCTGTTTAGCAGCCTCTCTTCTGCTGCAGCCCAGGACTTGAACTTGGGCTGCTGTGCTGTGGATAGCAGTACTTAGAACTGTGCCCTCAGCCCACATACTCGCTGCTGTCCCATTCATAACAGGGTCCCACAGCGCTGGCCCACACCCCCTTCCATACTTAAGCTGCATGCTGGTGCTTTTCGACTCATTTCTATGGATCTTTGTTCCATTAAAGCCTCATGGGTCATACATGCAAAGAGTCTGTAACAGGAAGTGAGGAGAGAAGGAGACCAGGGACCCCAAACTCCCCTCAGGGAGGGCCAGATTTTAGTTGCCTCCAAACACCCCTGCGGTGTGAAAGGGTGTGTGGTGGGAGACTACTGGTAAACTAATTGGTCCCAGGCAAGGGGCCAGGAGAGCCTTTGGCTAACCCAGCTCTTCTTATGTCTCCCTCCAAGAGACATTTGCCTTGTTTCGTGGCAGTGTCATCTTTGGCCTCATTTATTTCAAGTTCCTAGAGGGCAAGGATGGCGTCCTTTTTGACTTTGGTGCAACCGAAGAGTCCGGAACAGTCCATGAGCACCAACAGGCAGCTGCTGGACGTTCTGGCTGTGAATGGTAACACGAATGGACGAGAGACATCATGGTCACATGCTGTTTCAGGGATGTGTGTGAGGGTGCCGTTCAACCCTTTGACGGTTTGTGTCAGGTGAATGAAACCTGGCTATTTGCTATGAAGACGGTCAATCTCACAGAAGTGCACGATGAATCCTTGCGCATAGTCTATAAATTAATGAAAGCCCATCACCCAGCAGTAACAAATAGCACTAGCTGTTTTTGACGAAGCTTCTAGGGTCCAGTTTTTTTTTTTTCCCTCTGTGCCTATTGCAGTAATGACACCCTCCCATGACACAGGAGCATGGTGTCCATCATGTCACAGAGATGGCTTATACAGGAGATAAACCTCAAGCCCGTTAGAGTTGAATCATCACCAGATCTCTCTCTCAACAGTTACCAAGACTACCCAGGTGTGAGCCCATGTGGAGGGCATCCCTTGACAAAGAGGAAGGTCTTTATCCTTGAGGGTTTGTTGTCCCCTCAGGGTAGACTGGGGATAGATATATAAGTAGATCATCCAAGTGTGGTGCTCTGAGGCCAGGGCTCTGTTTTGTAGGCCGAGGAACTGAGAACCTGAGCAGTGTGTGGTTTCTTCTCTAGGGACCATGTCTAGATCAAGGTTGGGTGGAGGGCTAGGACCTGTTTCAGCTCTGCTGTTTCTTAGCTGCTCGACCCTTCAGAAGTCACTTCCCACTTCTGGGTCCCAGTCCCCTCACCCTCACCTGGGGATAAAGGGGTCAGGCCAGAATGTTTAAAAGATCCCCCTCCACTCCCACCGCCGCTTTAAGCCTAAGTCTCTGGTACTTTCCACAGCACACATCTCACCTGGCTCCCTGACATCCCCTGAGGATTTGCCTATAAGCTGTGCTCTGAGCTGGGCCCGGTAGAAATCTCCAGCTCAGCCTGCATTCCACACTGGGTACTAAGTCCCCCGCTAGACCGCTGTGCCAGGGAGAATTCTCCAGGCAGGCGTTCTGTGGCACTGCCCGGAGTCCTTATTGCTGCAGTTTCCATTCATTTCCTTTGACCTGCCTGTGGGGGAAGCTTATATTACTGATAATTCTAGTTAATCCTTTAACTAGGAAAAGGAAACTAGCCATCTAATAGGCAGAATGAGGGAAGGACTTGGCACACCATCTGAAAATATAAACCTAAAATATTCCAGAGTGTTCTCTGGGAGGCCGCAGCCATTAACGCCCGGAGAGCCGGCTACTGCATGGCCTGGCTCCTGGTGGTAGGCAGACTTCCGAGCCTGGATGGGAATGGGCACTTTCCCTTCCTGCATGCTTGTGGTGCTCTCCTTTAACTTACTAAGGCAGAGTGTCTCCATGCCCGTAAAAAGCTTTCTGACATGTTCCCAAGCAGCTGGCCTCCCCCATTTCAGAAGATGTCATGGTTTATTAATTTTTTTGCCGAAGCAATAAGAACTGGGTATTGGCTTAATTTGGGGCCAATTTACTGTTACGATAGAAAAAATTGGCTCTGTCTCCTTTTATTCAACACAAGGGTCTATAGTTTCTGCTTTAACTCCTTCTGTGCTGGCCTCTTCTCCACCCCACTTCTGCTTGGATGATTTCGGGCCTCAGTTTCTTCAACATAAAGCTGAGATAATTGTGGTAACTATTTCCTGGGATTGTGCTGAATAGATATTAAGTTATTGAGTTATTTTAGCATCTTTCTCTACCAAATGCTCCACATGGTGACACTTAAAAAAAAACAAACCCTGGAAATATCACATCCAGATGTTGTGGCTTCTCTATGGACAACGGATACCATGGCAACCCTCTGTTCATGTTCTCATTAAGAGCAGCTATCTGGAGTTGAGTAGAGAGGACATCTGTACCTGCCCTCTGTTCTGCAGAGGCAGGGGTGTTTCTGCCTGGCTCTGTGCTCTGGGCTTTCCTGATTCTTTAATAGGCTGTGCATAGCCACACAACTAAATTCTTTTAAAGCTGCTTCGGTGAGTAAGAGCTCTTGCTGTGAAAACATAAAGGACCCAAGTTTGAATCCCCAGCATCCATGTAAAAAGTGGACATGGTTACATTCAAGCCCGTCGCTGCAGTGGTGGGCAGGGGATTGGAGATACAGCATGCTGAGCCTTACCAGCTGGTAGTCTAGCTCCATGTACAGTCAGGGTTCATCTCAAGGAGATAAGGCCAGCAATTTTAGAGTAAGATACCCAACATCCTCTTCTGGCCTGCATGTGTGTGCATACACAGGTGAACACACACACACACACACACACACACACACACACACACACACCACACACACCCCATGCAAACATAAACGAAAAGGGAAAGCTGGTTCAGCTTAGCTGTGGAACTTGTCTGCCATCTTATATACTCAGGAGGGGGAAGCAGGGGGATCATAGGCTCAGGGCTAGCTTGGGCTACATAGAGGAGACTTCCATCTGAAAACAACAAACACCCCTGAAATGCCACCCAGTGTCCTAGTTTTGCCTGCACAAGTGGCAGCAAGAAGCAGTGCCCTTTGGGAAGGAGGATTCAAACCAAACAAATGGAGTCTCCCTCAGGAGACCGACCTCTGTGGACTGAAGATGCAATTGTGATTCGGAGACAGAGAAAGAAAAGCACAATACATTGGTAGCATCATCTCCAGCTTATCACTCTGCTAGGACCCTTGAAGACCAACAGGACAGGTGCTTCATGGACACCCAGTTAAGCCACACAATCGCCAAGGCAGGTCACTCATTCCTGTTTTGCAGTTGAGAAAGACTGAGCAGCTTGTACAGGGAACTAGTGAGGGCGGGAACCAGTGATAAGGATGGTGATGGGGATGGGATTGGTGAAGACCGGACCAGTGAAGGCAGTGTAAGATGGAGGGGTGGTTTTGGATCCCTCAAAGATTTTCAGGGATCCCCTGAAACATACAGAGTGGAAGTCAGGGGAGCCATGAGCCGTACCATAACATTGCCCAGAATGGGTGGTCATCCCTGGAGGCCAGCAGGGGCTTCTATTCTACATCCTGGGCAAGCTTCACAGTCAGAGTCAGCCTCACCTGCAGGGTACTGCCCTGCATGTCCAGTAGTCAGGGCTCGAAGGGCCTCAGGGCTCCATGAGGATTGGTATGAGAGTCCCCCTCAATGTGGGGGCAAAGGAAACTCGAGCTGAGTTCTTTGACACTCAGGAGGCCCAGAGAGGACAAGGACCTTGCTTCTGCTTCTAGGTGACTACTGGACTTAAGCAGGGCCTTCTGCCAAGTGTTCAAAGGCACGCTACCTGTGTAGAGGCCATCTTCCATTTTCATTAAGATACAGAACTTTGGGGTGGAAGGTCTGGTTGAGGCTTTGAACCCATTTCCCTGGTCTTAGGGCAGAACCTCTCCTCCTCAGCCTCTGACTCACAAGGTCTTTAAAATGGGAGCTGTTTAGGCTTTGGTTGGCTTTCCCTTGGGGTCCTCCCTCCTTTGTTCACTCTGCACAGTGGGGTGGAGAGAGTGAGGAGACCAACTCAACCCTCACCTTCTGCAAAGGCTGCCGTGTGTGCTGAACCTAGATGGTGCCCACACCCGTACAACCAATCCTATCCATGTCCTTCTCAGGTCACTGGCCAGACAAACTGGGTGGGATGACCGGGCGAGTCTCAGGCCTGCTTGGTATGTGACAGGAAGTTGGGGAAATCCAAGACCACATCTGGGCGAGAGTGTGCTTTAGATCACAGAGCCACACAGCTGGGGAAATGTAGGAATCTATTGCACCAATCCCTTGTGCAGATGGGGAAACTGAGGCCCAGAGCAGCCCACCCCCCAACTTTCCAAAGCTATGAGGAGCCAGATTTGCTGCTTTTGTCTCTGACTCCTAATCAGGCTGCTTTCCAGAATGTTCCCTTGGCCAAGAAGGATTTTATTCTCCTACATTCTGGATATAGACGGTGTAGGCATGCAGGGCTTTACTGAAACTATGCTGGTCAGGAGAGTAAATTGTTTATCTTGATGTCACTAACACGTGGCACAATGCCTGAGATCTTGAACCATGTGACAAATCAAGAGGATTTGTGTTACAGCGTTTTCATGAAGTTGATCTTACTTTATAAAACACTTGAATAACTTTAGCAAGGTATAAAATAGGAGTGATGCTATTATGAACCTTCTTATATGTAGTCTATTATTTCTTATTTGTTTGTTTATTTTGTTGGTTTTTGATACAGGATTTCTCTGTGTAGTCCTGGCTATCCTGAAACTTGCTGTGTAGACCAGGTTGGCCTTGAACTCCCAGAGATCTGCCTGCCTCTGCCTCCTGAGTGCTGGGATTGAAGGCATGCTCAGCTCATTGTTTTATATCTCATTCAAATGATGATATTTGTTGTAGAAAAGAAACAAAATACAGATAAGAGGAGGAGAAAAAGAACAAACCAACAACCTTTCAGTGTTGTTAAAGAGCCCTGGGAAAGGACAAGAAGGCTTAGGGCCTGGAATCCTTTGGAGACTCAGCCACTTTCTGTAGCCCCAGACCTTAGCCATTTCCCATCCTGGAAGAAGTCTTATGAACCAGCTCCCTATCCTGTTTCCTCAGCAAAGTGAGATTCAGGTAAGATCATGGGTCACATGACCTTTTGCCCTCACGACCTGGCGTTGTCATCTCTAAAGTTCACGCTGGAGAGCTGCATGACTGAGCTATCAAAAATTTGCAACTCCTAATTTGTAAAGTAAGGTTGGAATTCATTCGTAGTTATCCTTGGCCAGTGTGGGCTGTGGGCTGTGGCCTGTGGGTTGGAATGGCATCGAAACGCGCCCACCTCACCTCACGCTCAGTCTTCCACATCTTCTCTCTATCCACCCTTCTAGCAGCCACCCTCACATGGAGTCGAGGGCTTCGCGGGTGAAGTGACTTGAGAGAGCATCTAACTCTGCCACAGGTACACCGTAGGTGCGCATGCCATTCTCAGAAGTCAGAATAACCACCATATGTGTGTCACACGAGGTCCAACAGTGCCACTAACTGACAGAGCTGAAGTGCAGAGTGGACACCCTGAGCCCACCTGCGCTTCTGGCCTCTCAGAGCTGCTTACCCTGGCTGACCCAGAGCTGTGGGAACCTGGCAGAGGCAGGTTCACAATTGCTCTTCTTGCTTCCCCTCTGCAACGGCTTTCAGTAGCCCTGGCTTTTCTGTTCAGGGCACTGTTGTGAGATCCAGCCTCCATGAGAGTGGAAGCATGCTGTAGAGAGAAAACACCACCCCAAAGTATTTGCTTCACATGCAAAGAAAAGATCACCACATTTCCACAGTTCTAGGATCAACTGGTTGGCTCTCCCTCCTGTATGTGGCTTGTAATTCATCTGGTTGTAATATTCCTGGCTCCTTAGCCACCCCCCTCATGGTTCCCCAGCTGTTAATGTTGTTTCTGTGGAAAATGATGGGTGACAAGTTGCTCCCTAAGATACCCACTATCAGATAAGCCAGGATGGGGAGCAGGCTCTTCTGGAAGAGAAACAGGAAATTAAATTCTCCTCGGAGGAGAGCAGGGAATTCTAGCTCTCAGCCTCCAGTTTCTGGGGCAAACTCCCAAGAGAAACCGGGGTGCCCTGGGATGTGGGTTAGGAAGGATGGCAGCTGCTCCAGACATCTGCAAATGTCATTTGCAGCCTGGGTTTGAGTCCATGGTTCCCTCAACACAGGCAATGAGTGATCAAAGCCCTGCCTCACGGACAAGGGAATCCATCCCTTCTGTTCAGAACGCCTTGTGCTGACTGATGCCCTGATGTTCGCCTGAATGTTGGACTGGGAGAAGTGGCCTTGCCATTCCCAGAGAGGGGAAACTGAGGCACTAGAGAGCTGAGGTGGACAGTTATGTGAGTGCCACTCTGAACAGACCTCTTAGTGTTATTTTCTCCACTCACCCTCGGTACATGTGTGCACGCGCGTGTGCACACACACACACACACACACACACACACACACACATACACACACACACACACACACACACACACACACACTTTACAGCTCCCTGAAATTTATGAGGAAAGCCAGCTACCCTGAGAGTTCTTAATTAAGCAGCCTTCCCGGAGGAGAAAGGAAGTGGGCTTCCATATTCTCAGCACCGACAGCAGATTGCACGATTTACTACCCCAGGCTCACGTTTCTCTCCACATCACCTCCTCTCCTAAACATTATCACTTTGAAGGTGATTCAAGCTACCCAACCCCAACTTCTTTCCCTTCCTGGTGCCCTTCAGGCTGCCATCATTTCTTCCCATCTGCCTCCTTGCCCTCGAGATAGAAGATCAGATCGGAGCACTGCACAGACACCCTGCTATCACCCAGCCTGCAAGAGAGGGGCAGTCCAGCGTGCCCAGGGCAGGCCCGAAGGGGCCGCCCTGCTCCTGAAGGCATGTGGGGGCTGGCTCCCCATCTCTCCTCATAGCCCAAAGTGGCCTGCCCATGGCTGCCATTGAGGATAATATATGTGTTTAATCAGATCCCTGACAGGTAGGCCCTAACGAGAAGGACAGTCTGCTCTCCCAAACCATTGAGGATCTGACTTCAATGTTTACCTTGGAACTAAATGGATCACATTGTTCTGGGAAAGGAAATTTTAAAGAGCAGGCTTATAATTTTCAGTAGATCTGGAGAGCTTTCCACCCCTACCCTCAGCCCAGCCCCCCTTCCTGTAAGCCCCTGCTCTGTCTTTTTGCTACCACAGTCGACTAGCTCATCTCCTCAGCCCTGCTTAACATTGCCAGACCCCACTCAGCTGCCAGGGGAACATGTTGCTTCAAGGATAAAGTATTTTTGTTTTTAAAACTTCTTGAAAAATCAAAACCAAATGCTACTGAAATTTCAAATGTGACGAGACCCATTCAAAATGCAGAGTGAAGGAGAAACAGGGACAGTGAGGGGGGGGGGAGGTGGCAGCAGCGACTTACCAGCGCCACTCTCAACCAGGTCGGGATGGTGACATCGTATGAGGACTAAGGTGGATGAGCCTGCTAAACCTACAAACACCAAATCTGGCGAAACACACCCCTCTCCTGGGGTTGAGGAATGCCTTTGCTGAAGATGGTCCATTTACCTTTCAATTCTTGGGTCAGGGGAGAGGGATAATTCATGTTTACTTGGGCTCTTATGAGAAGAGTGGTCAGCCTCAGGCGTGGGCTAATGGGGGACTATGAGGGCTGTCCACTGCACGGTGGGTATTGTGACCAGTCAGGAGGTGCCCTAGCCACCCACGTCCTTCACACAGGAGACTAATGTCTGAAAGAAACTGGATGGCAGAACAGCTCTGACTCCTGGGGAGCATGAGAGCTCATCACCTACTTTCCTCTCAGGCATTGTCTGGAACCTCAGAGACCTGTGAGAAGCCCCCAGAGCAGGGCCTCTGGCCTTCTGCCTGGCTGTGGGCAGGGCACCTCCTTTTCCAGACTCCAATCTCTGTAAACCAGCACTGCTGGCTGTCTGCTGACCTACCTCAGAGGCCTCAGGTTAGCTAATTGAGAGGGGAAGGCCACTTTGAACATTATGAGGCCTGGTCAAGGGCCAAGACTCATTACATGGCTTCAAAGTAGGAAACTCCATCAAGTTCACTGGGGAAACTGATCATTTTAGACTGCCCCAATGGAACTGAGCCCACCCCACCACCCTGGGAATCCCATTTTTATATGTGACAGGAGCGTGCTTGTGTGTGTGTGTGTGTGTGTGTGTGTGTGTGTGTGTGTGTGTGTGTGTGGTACTAGCCACAACAAGAGGGAGCAGGAACCCAGACCCTGTTTGCATTTTCTTTTCCACCACTTAAAAATTCCAACAGAACCATTACCATACCACCCTAAACTTGAAAAAACAGATGAGAAAAAGAAAACATCCCCAACCCCATACTTTAACAGTAACAGTAACATTTCTTTGTAGATGTTGTTCTTGTATGTTTTTATGTACTATTAATCAGCAAATACATACAAGACAGGCTCCTTTGCCTTTCAAAAAACAAGCATCACACCCCAGTCATCGCCACATTTCTTCAGGACCGTGGTGTTCTGGTCTGGAAATGAGGCTAACTGTGGACCATGTAGATCGCCACGTTACCTTCTTACAAATTGTAAGAACACACTCATTTCCCTCTATGATCGTTCTCGTTTTATGTTTTTCCTTCAAGAAGTTGCATTTTCTTTCTGACTATAAAAGTAACACATTTTTATTTTTTAAAAAGTGTGGAAAATCAGGTAGGTATAAAGAAGTTAATAAAAATCGCCTGTAATTGTTCCACCCAGAGAAAATCACTATTAACCTTCGGGTGTATTTCCTTCATATATATATATTAGAAACATGATCACACTGTGCTGAAGTTTTGTAGGTCCCTAGGGCTGGGAGAGTAAAATTGGCAGAGGAAATATTATTTCCAGAAGACATTTAGTGTGTGATACGTGTGCATTTGAAATTGCTCTGTGTTTTCATTGAGAACGTGAGACCGGGGATAGCCCTGCCCCCTGCCCGGGGGTCAGGAGGGCAATTAAGGGTGGACAGTGGGGTGGCTGTGCCCAGCTCTGCAGCCTTGCTCAGGGACTGGCTCCTGGTCAAAGGCCACAGGGGGTGTGAGCCAACGCACCTTCCTCATTTCTTGCGACAGGAGCCGTGGGGCCCCTGATTTATGGCCACACTTCACGGGACACTAGTAAATGTCCCATAGTATATTTTGTAAGAGTAATGAAGTCCCAGTAACCTCGGCTCTCCCTCAGTCTCTGCTCATAAATTTCCTTCTGTGAGAGGGGGAGCTGCCAGGCTGTGGATTAGCAGAGGGGTTCCTGCGCCCCCAGAATGCTCCACTCTTCTCCGATTCCAGCCTTCCTCAGAAGCAAGGAGGGGGTTTTGCCGCAACCCCTCCACCCACCTGGATGGTGCAGCCCATTTGATATCTGTACGGAGCTTCTAAGGGACTGGAGATAAAATGCCCCAAGAAGCAGGGGAAAGCAGGAGAAACCCCAGAACAGATGTTTACCTTGCTTTTGCAGATCCTGTTATGGGGCAAGGCCAGAGGCCAGTGGCTTAGGCCTGGGTCTTTCTTAAGCACTTAAGGTGGAAGGAGGGCAATGGAGAAACACAGGCTAAGCTGAGGTGGGTGGCGGCAGGCCTTCCATAGGGTCAAGAGAGAGGTGGGAGGGGCTGAAGTCATCCCCCCACCCTCACCAACACACACTTCCACAGGTGTGGTCAGGGAATGTCTGTCACCCAACAGAAGAACAACAATCCTTTGAATTCCCCTCCTCTTTAATTTGTTTTGTTCTGGCTAAATGTGTCCTCAGTCATTTGAGTGTGACACTTCCTTTAGTGCCTGATAACCTGCTCCCCATGCCCCTAGTCAGGCCCAGGAGACAAAGCCCAAAGTAGGAGGCCCTCTCATTATTTCATCTTAGTGTCATTTAGCCACTAAGAGGTTAAACGACTCGCCCCAGGTTCCTCCAGTTCCTACCTGGGCTCTCTGAAGCCCCTCTGGTGAGGGTGACAAGATGACTCAGTGTGTAAAGGGGCTTGCTGTTAAGCCGATGTCCTGAATCCCGTCTCCAGAACCCACATGGTAGATGGAGAGAGCTGATTCCAGCAGACTGTCCTGAGCCCCATGTGTGTGCTGGGGTGCCTTCTGCACCCCACAAAATAAAAACGACCCTCTGAGTCACAAGACTCAAGGGAGAAGCCTGGCTAGATTCTATCTCCAACAGCGACTCTAATGCCTAGGAAACAGAGGCTCAGAGAAGGCTGGTAACTTGTTCAAAGCTACACAGTGAAATCTCCAGGCAAGGACTACAGCTCTTGCCCCTGCTGGACTACACCGGTGCCCTCTTTAGCTATAGGAACCCTTGTTGTACACAGTCTATGAAGTCAGTGAAGTGAGAACCTTGTCCTAACGTCTGGAAGCTTTCTGTTTGCAATGAGCAAGGACCAAGAAGGACCCATAACTAGAAAGGTAGGTGTGTGTGTATGTATGTTTGTGTGTGTGTGTGTATTTGGCAAGGTAACTATGTGAATTGGAAACCCTCAAGCCGTGGAATGTTGAGTCAGTGAGACAGAGATTCTCCAAGTTAAAATTTCTTATTTTGGTAGCTGGAAATGCCCCCCCCCCACGTCACATGGAGCTAATGAATCAGAAAATGATAAAGATCACTGTGCTCACTGAATGAGGCTGAATGCAGCGTAAGTTCTGTGGCCTGTGGGTTGTCACTGTACTCATTGCTTAGTGTGGTACTATTGTGCCAGCCGCTGAGATTCCTCATGGACTTGCAGCCCAGGCATGGCTATGAGGATCAGAATGCAGTGTGAATGTCAGGATAAGATCATACGTTGTAGCTGGGCATGGTGGCACACCACCCCTTTAGTCCCAGGAGTAGGGAGGCAGAGTCAGGCAGATCTCTTGAGTTTGAGGTCAACCTGGTCTACAAAGAGAGTTTCAGGACATACCGGACTACACACAGAGAAGCTCTGTCTCAAAAAACGAAACCAAAACCAAAACAACAACAACAAAAGATGCTCTGTGTATACTGAGAGTTGTCACTGGGTAGTCACCATCTGATCTGCTGGGCTAAGGGGCTCGACCATAGGTTTATTCTGGTGTCCTAGCAACGCCCCCCAACCCTACAAACAGCCTTAAGGGTTGCCTCAAACCTTGTAGAGAAGAGAATGCCACACATAACATTGGGGCTAGAAAATAAGATGCCTGACCTAATTCTAGGGTGGGCGTTTCCAAGTGGGTTTGTATGGGCACTGGAACCTCGGGCTGTGTTTCTTCTTGGAATTCCCCTGTGCTTCTGGAGGACAAACATGGCAATTGCAGACAAGTTTCGAGTCCATGACAGGGCTAGGCTTTCAGCTAGGACTTGGGGACTTTGAAGTCACTAATCAGTGGCACGTCATATCTTTATTTAGGTACAACGTAAGGACAGGAAGATGTCTTGTGGCCCCAGGGAGAGATGGTGAGGCTATCCTCATGCAGGCAGAGAAGCTGTGCTCAAAACCTCAGCCAGTATCCTCAGCAACAAATGTGGTTACCACCATTTTACAGACGGAGTTACCAAGCCGCCCGAGAACTTCAGGTTTGTGTTTGTGAGCTGACCCACAGGTGGGAAAGTGGTGTGCAAGCCCAGAAAACCACTGTCACAGTGTCTAGATGACTGTGTGTGAATGCGGCCAGCAGAGCGTTGTCAGGGCAGAGAGCTCTGTCTCACTGGTCCCCTCCCTTTCCCCATTCCTCTCTAAAACAGGACAGCAGAGGGGCTATGTGATGTGGTGGCCAGAGACATGAATCCAAATCTTGCTCTGCCATTGACTGGGTGACAGAACAGCGTCTCCCATCTGGGCCACCTTCCTTCTCCTGGAAACGAAACCTTTCTTGATGTTGATTCTGGAGCAGCTGGCTGCAGAGCCCCCTGCCTTGCTCACTGTAGCTGGTGGTGAAGAGTTGCTGAAGTAGTTTGGCTCCCAAGCTCAGTACTCCCAGAGATACTGTGATCAAACACAACGGTGGAGCCCATGTGCTTAGGAACACTTTGTCTCTTTTGCAACTGGAAGGGTGATGAGAAGGGACTTTTTTTTTTTTCTCTGCATTCCACATGTGCTCCTGTGGGGCCAGGAAGTATGCCTGGGACAGAAGCAGGCTCATTTGTGGAATTTCTCCATTTTCCTCAATGCTTTCCAAATTTCTTATGTCCACTGGACATGCAAGGGAGGCACCACGAAAGGCTATTTTTCATTCCAGGCAGGTGTGGAAATTGAGTCAGTTTGCCAGGTACTGCCTGGGCTTAGCCAGTGAGCAATCGCTCTCCGTGAGCAATCTCTGGGTAGGGGAAACATTTGTGTTGGGGGTCTGCCCTGAGCAGTACCGCTTGGCCATGATGGAAGGACTCTGTAGTAAAACAGGGTGCTATACAACATTTGTTTCTTTTAAAAGGTATTTATCTAAAAAAGATCTAAAAAACTTTATGTAAATGAATGTTTGCCTGCATGTATGTATGTGCACCAAATGGGTTCAGTGTCCACAGAGACCAGAAGAGGGCATCAGATTCCTTGGAACTGGAGTTACAGACAGGTGTGAATCACCATGTGGGTGCTGGGAGCTGAACCCAGGTCCTATAGAGAACAAACAATTCTCTTAACTGTTGAGCTCTGGCATTCATTTCTTGTTTATGATATTCTTATGCTGTTCATGATATTTCTATAATAACTTGTGATTTGTGGCATTTTTTTGACTAGGCAGCATTGCATTTACGTTTTGGCTTCAGCTTCTCAGCAGGAATGAACCGCAGATGACATAGGAAGTATCTCTTATCATTTACTGTGTTCCCAGCGTGGGCCCCATCTACCCCTCTTTTCTTCAGTTTTCCCAGTTCAGTTCAGCATTTACTGGGTGTCTGTGATACAAGAGGAAGCTTGGGGGGATCCCTGCTGTGAAGGAATTTGGACTTAGAGGAAGCCTGGGGAAGGGCAGTGGTCAGGGAATTATTAGGTGTTGGTATGTGTGGGTGTCTCAAGGGAACTGGTTTTTCAACTTTCTCTTCTGCTCTCCAAGGCCAGAACAAACCTGGTTTAATGGTGGACATGGACATTTCATCTCACCTCCTGAACATGAGTTGACCTGAAAGCAAGACTGGGCTTGGCAGTGACTGACATTACTTCTGTATTAGTTGCTTATCTGTTGCTGTTATAAAATATGATGACCCAATACAACTTAAGGACAGAAAGGTTTATTTTAGCTTATGGTTCTAGAGGGTTTGAGTCCACAATGGTGGTGAAGGCAATGGCGCGTGGCGTCAGGAACAGGAAGCTGGGTGGTCACGTTTTCATCCACACATAAGAGGATGGGGTGAGGCCTCAAACCCTCAAAGCCCACCCCCAGTGACACACTTCCTCTAGCCAGGCCCTACCTCCTAAAGGTTCTATAACCTTTCCAAATAGTACCACCAACTGGGGACCAAGTGTTCAATTTGTGAGCCTACAGTGGATAGTGTGTATTCAGGTCACAACAGCTTCTGACGCAAAGGTGGGGCTCAAATGTTCCTGTCTCAAAGCCTTCTGATCCCAGCTGAGCCCACCACTCTGCTCACTTTGGCTCCATCTTGTGGAACTGTCTGCTGGCTGTTTTCCTCCCATCTTTAGGGAACTAGTAAAATTAAGAGCTGTGATTTCTCAGGCCTTTAAGGAGGAAGAGGACCTAGAAAGTGGGGTGGGGTGGGACCATTGACTTATAGGCCACTGGAGAGCCTTCTCTGGTCACCAAAGAAAGATCCTGCTGTGGACTCACTGTCCCTGGATGGATACAGTGGGTCCCAGAGTCATGGCAGTGGAATGAATGAAACCCATTTTGGTGTCTCTGCAGAGGACGTGGATACCATCGTTGAGCAACTGATGGAGAGTTCAGTTGGGCCCGTGGCTCTCAATAGATGCAGGCAGCTGTCCCTCACAACTCTTCTCTCTAGCAGGTGGGGCTTTCTGTGTCCTCTGTCTATGGGTGTAGCCCTGTCCTTGGCACAGGCCTGACAGGAAGTGGATGTTTTTGAAAGATGCCTTGAGCATGTGAGCTTTGACCAATGCTCTTGCACACAGAAGTGCTCTCTATTCATGCTTGTTGGTTTTATTAACAAAGCCGGCCACACAAAAGAAAGCTCATTTCCATTCCTTCCAGAAGATTCCCTGTCTAGATTGCTGAGCCTGGGACATACATTTCTCAAGGTTTAATGGAGTAAGCCGTGTTGGACTGTCATGGCCTTCCTAGCTGGGCTGAAAAATGTCTTTGGAACCAGATGCAGGGAGGTGATGGGCAAGCTCCAAGACTTCCCAAGGAGCTGGAGTTCGAGTTGGCTCTGAATCCCGTTTGTCGTCCCCAGCACACAGACTGGAGGCCTCCAGCTGCCAAGGACTTTGTTTTATTGTCATTGCAGTTGGCTACTCTCTGGGTTGGAGCTGCCAGGGTAGAGCCATTGAGCCTCGGACGCTGGGCTGGGTAATAATAGCAATTCCATAATTCTCACCCAAGCTCAGGCTAGAAAGAGGAACTGCTGGAGGTGGCTGAGGAAACAGGAGCCCCAGAAGCAGCAGCAGGAATAACAGCAGGATGGAGAGGAGGAGGGAGGAGGGGGAGGGAGGTACTGGCTGTTCTCTCTTACTTCCTCCCCCACCTGGCCTTGGATGTGGCTCACGGAGCATCTTTCAGTTAGCCTCAGTTCAGTTTTTCCAAGGCTTGTCACAAAAAGGAAGGCTGCAGTGTTATTCTAAAGTCCCGGGGACACAGCAGAGGACTCTCAGGTAGGAAACTCTGATATCATCTTGTGGATCCTGCTACATACAGCCTGCATGGTGGTCAAGACGGCTTAATTGGGAAATGTCTGCATGTTATTTCTGTTAAACATGCCTCTGGAAGAGGGGACACCAGATTGATAAATTCTTCCAGGACTCCCCACCCCAGGCTGTCAAACCCTCATTTGTGTGTGCTGATGAGCTTATGTTCCAGCCCTGGTCTGAGACACCTCTGGTTTCTGGCCTTGGAGTGGGAAGGCCTGTTGTGCTGTATAGCTTCCTGGCGATGGCGAAGCCATTGCCCTCCACCCTTGCTTCTTACATAGAAAAATAAATGGGTGAAAATGGATCTTTTCAAGAGACTCCTCATGGCACTTAGGAGGTCGAGGCAAGAAATTAAGGGCCCAGAAGATACTCTGATTTGTGTCTGTCCTTGGGGCTATCCAAAGTCAAACAGACAAGTCCACAAGGGCAAGCCAGACAGCTCATGTTAATGTGTTTTGTGTAACTGTGTGTTCTCTACCCTCCAAGCCTGTGTTGAAGCTAACATCTTCTATAGACCAGCCTTCCCTGAAAACACCTTAGCACATGAAGTTTATAAAAACTTTGTAAAATAGGCTCCAGGGGCTGGGAATATGGTTCACTGGTTTAAATGCCGCCCCCGCCACAACAAGAGGATCGGAATTTGGATCCTCAGAACCCACATAAATGCCAGGCACGTGTGTGTGTGTGTGTGTGTGTGTGTGTGTGTGTGTGTGTGTGTGTGTGTGTGTGTGTGTGTAGCCTCATGTGTAATTGCAGCTTTAGAAGACAGAGATGAGAGATCCCTGGAGAAAGCTGGCAAGACTAACCTTTATCCAAAGCTCTGAGTTTGACTGACAGGCAGAAGAGCTAGCTATTGAGGAAGATTCTTGCCTTAGCCTCACATATACATAGGGACCCCCACCCCACAACAGCACACATACAGACACTGCACACAAATATACATGTAAAAGAAGGAAAAAGAAAAAAGGGAGAAAAAACCCAAACCCCCAGGCTTCTAGTTTCAAAGCATGGAGAAACACTATTTTCTGAGGGATCCACACCACTTGTTAGCCTATGACAGAAAGGCTCTAAGAAAAACCACCTTGAGGAATCTGTTCTGGTCTCTGTAATTCAGAGCTTTGCACACGCAATCTTCTCTCTTTATCATCATTCTATGACCCTTAGCTGAGACTCTCAGATGATCCACTGGAAGGGTCCTGAGGATGAGCATCTAGAAATACATTGACATCAGTTGGACCTGCTTATCAACTTCAGTTATGGACCCCATGTGTTTCATTCATGCCTGCAGAGCACCCCATTGATGCCCATTAGCCCGTGAAGGGAATAGGAGCATTTGTCTCACTCAGCAGAGCCGGGGCGTTGGATGACTAAACCACTGATCCAGGATGATTTCTAGTAGAGGAGTGTTCATGCCCTCAGAAAGAAGGGCCGGACCATAGAGAAAGCCAAATGGAATAGTGGTTTGGCTTGAGGACCCTGGCCATTCTTTCAACACCTCCTCTGGTCTCACTCTCTGGTGCTGTCAGCTGTTTACCAAGTCAGAGCAGTGGTCCCGATCATGGAGTTTGTTTTATTTCTTACATCATGCATTATATATGTGTTGGTTAGTTTTTTTTTGTCAGCTTAACACAAGCTCGGGTCATCTGGGAAGAGGGAACCTCAACTGAGAGGATTCCTCCATCCCATTGGCCAGTGCTAAGTCTGTTGGGCGTTTTCTTGATTTATGATTGATGTGGGAGGGCCCAAGCCTTGGGTGGTCCTTGTATAAAAAGCAGGCTGAGCAAGCCATGAGAAGCAAGCCAGTAAGCAGCACCCTCCAGAGTCTCCGGTTCAGTTCCTGTCTCAAAGTTGCTGCTTTGAGTTCCTGTTCTGACTTCCTTTGAAGATGAACTGTGATGTTGAGGTACATATAACTAATAAATATTTCCCTTTCCAAGTTGTTTTTGTTCATTGTATTTTATTACATCAATAAAAAACAAATCAAGAAACCTGTGGGTCTTTTTGTTTTGTTTTGTTTTTTGTTTTTTCAGAGACAGAGTTTCTCTGTGTAGTCCTTGCTGTCCTGAAACTCACTCTGTAGACCAGGTTGGCCTTGAACTTGGGGATCTGCCTACCTCTGCCTCCTGAGAGCTGGGATTATAGGCATGCGCCACTACGGCATGGCAGACACCTGGCTTTTATGTGGGTGCTAGCTTGGAAGAGACTCAGGCTCTCATGTTTGCACCACAAGTGGTTTAGCAAGCGAGCTGTCTCCCCATCCCTGTAAATACTTCTTGATACTTTAGCATGCAAGCACACATCCCCAAGTACTGCCAATTTGTTTTGTTTATGTTCTTGAAGTCCATCTTAAGTCTCTTCTCATTTTAGTGTTACTCTATTTTTATTAGTGCCTGTAACTCCAGCTCCAGGGGATGGCACCCTCTTCCAGCCTCCATGGTTTACCTCCCCCCAAACCCATGATATTATCTTCCCACTCATATACATGCACATATATAAATAAAATAAATATATAAAAATCTGGTTACACTTCACGAGAACAAGTGACTAGGGAGACTGAATGCTGGCAAACTCACTAGGGTAGCTTGGAAGGATCATAAAGGTTGTATCATTATGGTGATGTCATCTGTATCTTCACAGTTGTCATAGAAACTGTGATGAGTTCACATTTTCTTTATCTCCTGGGCACAGGAGACCTTGTCACCTAGTTAGCTTCTTTCACGTCAGTTGTGTCCGTCTGTCTCAGCCAGATGGAATGTGTGACATCACTCAGCTCTGCTTCTCTTCTTGCGCTCTGGATGTGTGGAAAGGATTAAGCAGAAGATTCTGGATCTAGACAAATTGCAGAGACACAAGACGAAAGGCCCTGGGACACGGGATGACTGCGCGGAAGGCTGCTTACTGCTTTGCAACATTATGGAGCTAGCTTGTTATAACAATAAGTGAGGCTTTTCCTGTCTTTTCTAGGAGTGATATGAGGAAGTAACTTTTTTCTGAGACAAGGTAGCTTTGGAGCCTGTCCTGCAACTCAGTTTGTAGACCAGGCTGGCCTCGAACTCACAGAGATTCGCCTACCTCTGTCTCCCGAGTGCTGGGATCAAAGGCGTGCACTACCACCATCCAGGTGAGGAAGTAACTCTTGATGAAAATAGAAGAAAGGAAAGCAAACTCTTTTGGGGTTCTTAAAGGAAGAACAATTGGGGCCTGACCATCATAAGAAAATTTCCTTTTAGCATTCCATTTTCCTCAAGCTGTCATTGTTCCTATTCCAAAAGAATTGTTTCTGAAAATCACGGCTGTGTAAGTTCCCCACTGTGTGGGTCGCTGCCTTGGGGAAGCAAAGCTAACTCACTAACTGGATCAGATCCCAGACCCTCTGAACCTGAAGACATGCTTGTGGAACGGATGGGGGCATACAACCCCGGCCTGTGAACTGAAGGAATGGCTAGGAGTTAGAGCCTGTCAGTCACTAACAGACAAGGTGTGGCCTCATGGGTCGGGATTTCTTGTACTAACAATCATGACAAAGGAAAGAGTAACCCTAAGATCTCAGAGGGAGGACTGAGAAGTGATCCCAGCTCTGAAACTCCAGTCTCCTCATGGACTAACCATCTCACACTATACGCTCTCAAATGTGTCTCAGGCAGAGAACACGAGGCACATCTCTGAGGCAAGAAGAACACCTCTGCTGGGCCAGCAGTGTCTTCTTCCTGTGTTAATGACTGCCTTCTTCTGTGACAGGGTTTTGTTTTTAAAACATGAAGCAGACTCCTTATCTCCTTCCTGGGGATGGGTTTTGGCTTTTGAGGGCAGATGGAAAATTGTCCCTTGGTCTTACTACTGGCTAGGCTTTTAGACACCCGAGGGGTGTCTAAAATCACTCACTCACGCACACACACACACACACACACACACACACACACACACACACACACACACACCCCTCAACAGCATCGGTCTTGACTGTGAAATGCCACATAATCTCATGTGCCGAATGCTTTGTCCCAAGACAGTGGTGCTCGAGATGTTGGGAGGTGGAGCCCACTGCAGGATGGGTTAGCAGGGCTGTGCTAGAAGGTTGCTCCTGGTCCCCTTCCTCTTCCTCTACTTCCTGTCCACCACAAGTGAAGAATGTACTCAGTCACAAGCTCCTGATACCATGATATCCCAGCGCAGGAAGCTAAGCAACTATGGACTGAACCCTCTGAAACTTGAGCCAAAATAACCTCTTTCAGTTGTTCTCTCAGGGTTTCGGTCAGAGCAATTAGAAAACTAATAAATGCAGACTTACATTTCTACAATATATATTTAAAACAACGTTACAGATCAACATTAATCAGAAAAACATGCATTTCAGTGGGAATATAATTCGAACAGGTGTTTCTCCAAGGGGGAGAAATGTGTACACAAACTCAACAAACACACAAAAAGATATTCAACATCACTGGTCATTAAGGAGATGCAAATCAATTCATGGCTTGAGTAATTTGGTATATTGTAATATATCAGCTGTTATTTTGGGGAGGTGAAATGACCTCCACAGGTTCATGTCTTTGAACACTCAAATCCCGGCTGGGGGGCCATGATTTAGAAGGCTATGGAACCTTGAGGTCAAGCATTGCTGAAGGAAGTCAGCCACTGGGAGGAAGCCTAGAACGTTTTTAATCCAGCCGACACTGCCTGCCCATTTTCTATTTCTTGATTATGGATGTGACCAGCTGCCACACGCTTCTGCAGCTGAGTTCCCCGTCATGACGGATTCTGGCTCCTCAAACTGTAAGCCTAAATAAAAATAAACCTTGCCTCCCTTTGAAGTCTCTTTTTTCCAAGTATTTTTTTTTTTTTTTTGTCATAGCAATGAGAAAAATAACCAAGGATTGGAGAGATGTCTCAGGGTTAAGAGTACTTGCAGCTCTTTAAAAGGATTTGAGTTCACTTCCTAGCAGCCCCATGGGGTGGCTCACAACTGCCTGTAACTCCAGCTCCAGGGAATCTGATGTCCTCTTCTGGCCTTTGTGAGCATCTACACAAATGTGGCATCTCTCTCTCTCTCTCTCTCTCTCTCTCTCTCTCTCTCTCTCTCTCTCACACACACACACACCACACACACACACACAGAAATTTTTAAAAAAGAGACAAGTGGGACTGGAGAGATGGCTCAGAGGTTAAGAACACTGTCTGCTCTTCCAGAGGTCCTGAGTTCAATTCCCATCAACCACATGCTAGCTCACAACCATCTGTAATGCGACCTGGTGCCCTCTTCTGGTCTGGGGTGGAACACTGTATACATAATAAATAAATAAATGAATAAATAAATAAGTACAGACAAGTAACAAATACAGCAGCATTATTAATACTGAGCGAAAGAGTGGAAACATCCAGCTGTCCATCAGCTGATCAATGGATAAACAAAGTGGAGGTTTCCACACAACAGGTGTTATTTGGCTGTAAGAAGAATGAAGTATTGATACATACTACCACATGGATGGACCTGGAAAACTTTCTAGATATAAAATGTTACATATTGCATGTTTCCATTTGTATGAAATGTCCAGAAAAGAAAAACTCACAAAGACAGACAATAGATTTGTGACAGCTGGGAACCACAGAAGCAGGGTTAGAGATGTTTACAAATGTGTACAGGGTCTCCTTGAGGGTGAGGAAAATATCCTGGAATTAGAAAGTGATGACAGTTGCCCAGCTTGGAATGTACTAACACACACTGAACTGTAGATGTCAAGAGGGTGAGTTATATGGTATGTAAATTATAGACAATAAATCTCTTTTTAAAAGAAGGGGTCACAGGAACCAGACTTCTTGGCCTGTCACCCCAGCTCTTCTGAGTATTAGTGTATGACCCACCCATGCTGTGCCTCAGTTTCTTGGGGTTGAGGAGAGCAGGATCCCTCCATCACAGAGTTGTTTTTAGCAGTGTGTGAATTAATGAGTGTTTCTTGGCTCAGCATAATCACTTCCAAAGACTTGGCCGTTGCCTTTGCTCTTAACGACCTCAGTCTTGTTGAACAATGATCCTGGTCATCTGAACATAAATTAAGGGCCAAAGAAGACTTACAACAGCTTGTCAGCAAGGAGTGTTTGGTGTGAAGTGATGTCCACAGGCCTTACCAGGCAGAGGAGACCTGAACAGCTCCCACATTGAAGGAACAACTGAAAACCATAGAACATTTCATACAAGCAAACAGACATAAATAGTGGGTCTGGCTCAGGCCCGTTGGCTGGAGTCCATGGAGAGTTATGAATCCCTCTTTGAACAATGGCAGCTGTTATGAAAATCTAGACGAGACTGTGAGTTGGATGCTTTCTCCAGCCCAGACACTGATTCAGACTGCGACCTTCTGAACAGCAAGGCAAGAAATGGGTGCCATTTTTGAACTGATTTATTGAGAGGTTTCTTGATTGGGGTCAGGTTCCTGCAACATTTGGAAAGTGACGACTATAGCATCATTATTTTCCCCAAATGACCAAAATTATGGCTGGTAACTTGAGGCCCGTAAATTTCCCTGCAGCAGATGTAAAACTCCTTTAAGAGATGATTCACAACGGGAGACTCGGGCTTGATGGTAGAGCGACCAATGGGCTGGTGTTGCTGAAGTCAATGAGTTTGAGATGAGGGGTGCCTCTACACCCCACAGGGTGCTGGGAAGCCCAGGTTGGAGACTGTAAAAACCTACAAGTGATGGTGTAAATCAGGTTTGCAATCCTGGGTGGCTGCACTGTGGTGTTGTAACAAGAGACCTAGACTTGGCGTCAGGACACCTGGGTTCAATGTTTGCTTCTGCCAGCAGTGTGACTCAGGAATAGTGATTTCTCTTTTCTCGGACACAATCTCTTCCTCCCTTAAAATAAGAAGCAGGCACATTAGGTGGTCTCTGAGGTATTCTACAAGATTTAGACTGATTTATTTTATTACTCAAGAAGAATGCAGGGCCAGGGTTATAGCTTGGTAGGTGGAGTGCTTGCCTAGCATGTACAAAGCCCCGAGTTTAATCTCTGGCACTGCATAAGCCAGGCATGGTGACACATGCTTATAATCATCACACTCAGGAGGTAGAAACAGGAGGGTCAGAAGTTCAGCACCATTGTCTAGTACATAGTGAGTCTGAGTCCAGCTAGAGCTATATGAGACCCTGTGTCAAAAAACAAAAGACAAAGAATGAAGATAAGTCATCTATTCATCTCCCAAGAATCTGTGGAAGGAGATGAAGCAGCCACAAAGGATAAGGGAGGGCTATACAACTATCACAGAACACACTTGATGGTGCCACCATCAGAAACTGAGGGAGTGAGAAGCACGAGGGTGGACCCAGAATGCCAGTCCTGCCATACCCACCCCAGCTTCTGTGAACCAAACAGACATTTGCTGGGTACAAACATGGCTCCACATAGTCTCTTGAGAAAACTCTGCAGCTCTACTCATCTGTATAGCAGGTAAGGGCTTTACCACTTCTCATCTCTCTTCTTGTCTGAAGGGTTGTCAACCACCCATTTTATTTGCCATCAACTACCCAATGTGTGTATCTCCACTCATACACACATATATGTGTACAGCTGAATGATGACCTTGGGGGATTTTCTGGTGAGGGTATCTTGGTACTTCTCCATCAGCTCCTGTTTCTTCTACCAGAATCTTGGCTTGAGGTCACTGAAGGGAATTAACACAGTAGAGGTTCTTAACAAAAGTTGCTGCATGTTCCTTTGTTTGGATATTGACATCTCTTTCCCTACACAAAGGATAGACTGACCAGGATCCTGCATCTCAGAGATGTTCAGCCATGGTGCGCTTAGGAGAAGAGCTTGAGATATTCCAAATGACTTCCTTATTGTGGTATTCACTACAGAAAACCCCTCAGAGGGATTGCTCATTCATTCATTCATTCATTCATCATTAATTGAGAACTTGGTGTCTTAGGGTTTCTATTGCTGTGAAGAGACACCTTGGTTACAACCACTCTTATAAAGGAATTATAATTATAATACATTACTTAAATACATTTAATTGGGGTAGCTTACAATTTCAGATGTTTAGCCAGGCAGTGGTGGTGCAGGTCTTTAATCTCAGCACTTGAGAGGCAGAGGCAGGCAGATCTCTGTGAGTTCAAGGCTATCCTGGTCTATAAAGCTACACAGAGAAACCCAGTCTCCAAGAGAAAGAGAGAGAGAGAGAGAGAGAGAGAGAGAGAGAGAGAGAGAGAGAGAGAACAAAAACAGTTTCAGAGGTTTATCCCACTATCATCATGGGGTCATGGTGGCAGACAGGCAAACATGGAATTGGAGAAGGTACTGAGAGTTCTACATCTTGATCTGCAGGCAACAGGAAGGAGTCTGTGTCTACACAGGGTGTAGCTTGAGCATAGGAGACTTCAAAGCCTGCCCCACAGTGACATACTTCCTCTCACAAAGCCACACCTACCAACAAGGTCACATCTCCTAATAGAGCCACTCCCTGTGAGCTTATGGGGGCCAATTACATTCAAACTACCACGCTTGGCAAATGTCAGTTTCAGCACCAGCCTTGGAGAACCAATCCTGAAGACTGGTGGGAAACAGTTTAGAGTGAGTGCATCTGGGGAGAAAGGAGAAATGTGAGCGATGGGGGGCGTGACACAGGAGAGATAGGCAGGATGGGATCTGGCATACATGGACATGTGGCTGAGGAAGGTCACATGGAGTTAAGCATTCCTCAGACATTTCTCAGACCTTCTAAAGTTCAAGTCAGATTTAAACACAATGGAACTAGCTTTCAATGCAGCCAGTCACTGTATGTGTATGAGAATCTTTGGAACAGTGCACATGAGACAGGCTTTGGATTCAGGCTTCAGCCTGAAGCCTCTCCCAGTTGCTCAGTGTGCTGGCTAGTTTTATGTCAACTTAACACAAGTTAGAGGCATTGGAGAGGAGGGAGCATCACTTGAGAAAAGGCCTCCATCAGATCGAGCTGTAGGCAAGCCTGTGGAGCATTTTCTTAATTAGTGATTGATGGGGAGGGCCAGCCCATTGTGGGTGGTGCCATCCCTGGGCTGGTGGTCCTGGGCTCTATAACAAAGCAGGCTGAAAAAGGCATGAGGAGCAAGCCAGTAAGCAGCACCCACCCATGGCTTCCGCATCAGCTCCTGCCTCCTGGTTTCTGCCCTGTTTGAGTTCCTGTCCTGTTCTCCAATGAGGGACTTCAATGTGGAAGCAAAATAAATTCTTTCCTCCTCAACTTGCTTTTGGCCATGGTGTTTCATCACACAATAGTAACCCTAACTAGGACACTGAGTGACTTGGGGCAGGCTGCCCCACACCTTTGATATGAATTTCTCCCATCTGAATAGTGGAGGCAGTAGTGTCTCTCTCATGGGCCTTTTAAGTCCCCTTGAATGTGCATCCTTCCCCACCATGCAACAACCCACCCTTGAAGACCAAATGTATGTTGCGGTTCCCAGCTGTGAGCAACTGACCCGTATTATTCCGGATAATCTCTGTAGAAGAGGGATGTTTTCTCAGAAGTGCCGCAGAAGACACTCAAGTCAAAGCTCCAGGAACACCCCTGGGACAACATTGCATAACTGACCTACTCTGGGAGCTGCTTTCCCAAGGGATGACCTAGAACTTGACCTTTGTCGCCACCCACACCAGTAAGATCAGAAAGCCCCAAACCACGGAGTTTTCCTGCTCCAGTGGCTCATTTATTCCAGGTGATACCCTGTTCACAAAGTGCCCAGTGATAAGGGAATGGAAGGTCCCTGCTTTTTCTAGCCACACCAGCTTGAGCCACTACTGATGGTTCTTCTCAGGTTGGGTTACCTGATTCCCCACCAGCTCTGTTGGCTTGCACACTCTGTAAAGTTTATATACAACCAAGTGATGTTGGTCTCTGATCACCTTTCCAACTTCAGCAAGGGACAGGGTAGTTATGTTTCGGGGGCCATGGCAAAAGTAACCTTGGACCTGTAAGAGACTTGGGCAGAAGCTGCCAGTATAACCCATTATAATTAAAAGAATAGCTGCCTTCAATCATTTCCTTCCTGATACATAGTAGCGTCTGGGCTCATGAAGTAGCTTATAGAAGGAAAGATACATTTCATGGTCAGGTTACCTAGCAACCCTTCCCCCCTTTCCAACCCACTATCTTAACACCTGCACCCTGCAACCTTGGTAACCTCCTGCACTCTCAAGGACTCACGCACAGGGACATTCTTCCGCCTGGTTATCAGGCAAGCAGCCTCAAATGACCTCTCCCTTCCTGCCAAGCTCCCCACTTGGCACCCCTATATAAGGTCCCTGTGAAAAATAAAAATTTGCAGCTTGATCAGAAACCTGTCTTGCTGTTGTTCTTTGTTCCCCCTGACCCTTCCTTTCTAGGTTCTTTGGTGACTGCAGCACATGAGTGGTGCCCGGCAGGTGGGACAGTGATGCCATTTAAATACCTGCTCTTCTCACCTCACTCCGTCTTTCGTTTCTCACGTTCATTTCTTTTCCTCTCCTATTGCTTTAAAGACAAATAAGACCACATGCTTTTATTCCACTTTTGTGTGTGTGTGTGTGTGTGTGTGTGTGTGTGTGTGTGTGCGCGCGCGCACATGTATGCATGTGTGTGTATGCATGTTTGCATGTTCGATTTGCTGTAAGCGCCTGTGGATGTAGACGCATGTGGAGTCCTGAGGTTGATGCCAGGAGGCAACCTCTATAGCTAGTCTACCTTATTCAACACAGCTGGTATGGCTAATCTCGCCAGCCAGCTGGCTCCAGGGACCCCGTCTCCACTCGCTGAGGCTGGAATTGCAGGTGGGCCACAACACCCACCTGACATTTATGTGGGTTCTGGGGACCCAAAATCCAATCCTCATGCTTGTGCGGTAAGTGTTTTAACCACTGAGCCTCCTCCTCAGCCCCAGTCTCTTACTTCCTGAGAGACCTTTGCAATGACAGCATTTTAGAGTTTGAGGTCTGCCTCTTCTGCCTGGGTGGACCCCTAGTGTCCTTATCTGTGAGATGGGAACACTATGGCCTGGAAGATGTTGAGATTGTAAATGTAAAAGGACTGGTTTTGCTATAGCACAGCATTGGATCACCATTACACATGGGAAGCAGAAAGCAGCTTTGGAAAACTCAGTGGGCAAAGTGCTTGTGGCTTAAGCATGAGGACTGGAGTTTGAATTCACAGAGTCCACGTGAAAGCTGAGAGTGGGTATGGCGGCCCTCCTGTAATCCCAGTGCCTAGGAAGCAGAGGCAAGTGGTTCCCAGAGCAGGCAGGTTTGCTAGGCTAGACAAACCAGGGAGCTCCTGGTTCAGTGAGGAGCCTGTCTCAGTATAGAAAGAAGGTGGAGTGTGACTAAGGAAGGCATCTGACATCAACTTTGGTCCTCCACACATATGTGAACATACATACAAGCAGGTACATCACACACACACACACACACACACACACACACACACACACACACACCAGGTTGATTTCATAAAATGTCAATCTGACTTTAATCAAAAGATGCCAAAATGAAAAACTCTCTACACTTTTAATTCCAGACTGCAAAGTAAAAGTAAAGAGCATCAAGTGGTTAATTTAAACCCTTGGAAATGCTTGAAACCCTACATCCCCTTTAAGTCACACTGCTCTTAACCCAACAGGCAATCTCATAGCCAGGACAAGCGAGCTACCAGGGGGTAAGGAGGGTTTAGAACCCAAACTGACAGGCTTCGAGACTTCCAGAAGGTTGGCTTCCACATTGTTTCTCAGAGTCGCAGGCCTGAAGGTTCTCTCCTGAAGGCTCTGGTGAGGTGGCTGCATTTGTAGGGATCACAAGAGGTTTGCATCCCTAGTCATGCGCAAGGCTTCACTGCTCTGCTTCTATGATCTCATCCAGCGCTAGACGCCGGAAGTGCTCTCGGTCTCAGTAGGGTCTGTGGAGGCTCTGTAAGCACTCTCATCACTGGAAATGCTAAAGGCCACAGACATAGGGTGAATACCACCAAGAAATGGTTATCGAGTGTCCTCATTAGAATTGAAGAAGTAATTTTTTTTTATAGACATGGGATATAGCCTGTGACGTGAATAAAAGAGCTTAACTTTCTATTTTATAGATGAGAAAAGAAGGGATTTGCTCAAAGTCCTTTGGTTCTAGGCGGCTGAGATGGAATGCCAGCGCAAGCTTCCATCTTTTGTATTCTCTCACAAATGTGCAGGGCCTCCTAACCTCTAAGAAAACACACCAGAAAAGTTGGCCACAAGCCCACTTCATCAGCGGGAGAACTGAGGCAAACATTTGCCAGTGAAACTGCATAGAGGGTCAGTTCCAAACCCAGGGTCATGGGACCTTTGTTTCACATTTTTGATGATCAGCTTCATTGTCAGCTTGGCTGGATTAGAATTACCTGGGAAATGCATCTCTAGTTATGTTTGTGAGGGCATTTCCAGAGAGGATTAGCTGAGGAGGGAAGACCTACCTTGAACTTGGACACCACTGTTCCAAGAGGTGGAGTTCTGAGCCGAAGAAGAGGGAAAACTCTTAGCGCTGTATTAATTTCCCCCTGCTTCCCAAGTCTGTCTGCCTCACATGGCATCATGCCTTCCCGGCCCCAGTGGACTGTAGCCCCTCAGATTATGAGACTTGACAAAGACTCCCTTTGCTGTGGGATAATCCTTCGGTACACTGCAAATATGTGTTACTCTCATTGATTAATAATAAAGCTGATTTGGCCTATAGCAAGGCAGAATAAGGCTAGGCGGGAAAGCCAAACTGAAAATACAGAGAGGAAGAGGGGTAGGGAGGGGGGAAGGAGGGAGGGAGAGAGGCAACAGCCACTGCCAGGAAGCAAGATGCTAGAGGACCAGTAAATCCACGAACCATGTTGCAAAATATAGATGAACAGAATTGGGTTAACCTAAGTTGTAGGAGCTAGTTAGTAATAAGGCTGATCTATAGGCTGTAATCTTATAATTAATATAAGCTTTTTTGTGATTATTTGGGACCAGGTGTTTGGGACAAAAAGTAAAACTCTTCCTCTGTTTACATCCGTTCCTTAAGTTGCTGTTGTCAGGCAACAGGGAAAGTGAGCAATACAATATAATCAAGTGGATTTAGGTTGTGGATTCCAATTTCTTTATGATGTAGAAATCACACTTGATCTTCGAATAGACTGGATGAACTAATGAGTAATAGAAAAGACAGTTTCCAGTCACCAAGCTCTCTCCAGTCTGCACAGCTCTTTCACATACTTGTTGGAGTTTGGTCCAGACCCCCAGTGCCAAGCGTCTTAGTTAATTGGTTGCCCATCTCCATGGGAACCGTTGTTCTGCAGGCTCCCTCATTTTGCAGATAGGGAAGTTGGGTCATAGGGAACAGCTCCTCACAGAGTTCCTGGAAGTAGAATTATCCCCATTCCCATCTAAATCATTCTCTCACAAGCTGCTTGACTGCTCTGGAATATGTGTGTCGTGAAGAGAACCTTGCTCTGTGAGTCAAGGTGGTGGGTTTGAATTCCATTGTTGATGCCAACCAGCGGAACAACCTTGGATAAGATTCGTCCCTTCTTGGAGCCACTTGCTTCCGTCTACAATCAGGGTATAGACACCCAGAGATGACGTGAGACAGTGCAACGTGGTTGAGCTGGGCCAAGCTGACAGTTGATATGCAGAACAGACTTAAAAATCAGTTAAGTTTGAATTTGTGTTTTCAATAGGGACAACGAGCCATGCTTGCTTTCTTGATGGGGCCGTTGAGTGCCTCGGATGAAGCTGTGCACAAGTGACTTTGAGAAAAGATTCCGATGCTTTGCAATGACGAGGACTTGGTGGTTCAAACTGTATGGAAGATGTTTTCTTTACACCCACTGCAGAGAAGATTCTGGACACACACTCACATTTGCTCCTGGTGGTTTTGTGGCAGAAGGAACAATTAGCCCTAATTTGTGAACAAAGCCACTGAGGACTGGCCAGTTCGTATCAGAAGAGAGAGCAGAAATGGAGTTGTTTATTAATGGGGCCTCTGACTATCTCCCTGTCTAGGGGTCAGCAGGGAAAGAGGCAACCCTGGCTCTTAAAAGGTGGTAAAAGTGGGGCTTATTGAATTAGTTGGGTGAAACCAAGCACCAGAAACATGGTGGGCATGGCCGAGGAGACAAGAGAGCCTTAACGAACTCAGGGAAGACAGACAGTTTCATGGATGTAAGGGCATAGGGAGAAATCACCAGAAACTGCCCAGTCCAGCTGGGTGAGATGGTGTGTGGCTGTAAAGCCAAGACTCCGGGAGGCTGAGGCAAGAGGATGTCGGAATTTAAAGTCAGTCTGAGCTATGAACTAAATTCCCAGTTATGTGAGCTTTATGGGGGTGGGTGGGCTCACATAGGGAGACCAGCTTTAAGAGCAGAGACAAGACAGTTCACCCACACAGCCTTGGTGGAAGGCCAAGGAGTCAGTCTCGGCTTTGTTTTGAAAAGCTCTAGGAGACATGTACACAGCTAAGTGTGAGACCTGGGAGACATCCCTATAGTTCAGCAAAACAGGTTGCTAGTTTTCTTCCTGTAATTATTACTTTTTAATGAAATTTGGGTTCAGATAAAAGTCAGATCCAGTAGTGAGCCTGGTAGTCATTGTACTACCATTTACAGAACATTTACTTATGCCAGGAACTACTGAGTGCAGTAAATAACCACAAAATGGGTAGCTTACAGTAACAAACATTTGTTTCTCACTGTTCTGGAAGCCAGAAGCCCATCCTTCCCCTCTCCCCCTCCTCCCCTACTTGCTACCCCTCACCCCAAGGCTTTAGCTGAGACTCTGGCTTTGGCTTGCATTTTGCACTAGGTATGTTTTGCCTTGAGGCTGTTTTAGTCCAAGCTATCTTTGTGTGCCATGCTGAGGGCAGAAAGAAACACGGGGCATGCATTTGGGGTGTGTATGCAGGAAGAGGGCCCTGAAAATGGCCCCTCCCGAGTCTCTGGATCTTAGGGCTGAAACTGCATTTCCCACATGCCTGTGGGATGAGGCTGGAGCCACTGCACTCACAATGAAAGGGAAAGGGGGTCCCTAGAGGGCTTCAGGGACTGGGTGGTCTGGGTTGTAGGAGGTCAGAAAGGATCACCTGGGATGTGGAGGGAGGGAACCCCTTTCATATGTGGTGACAGAAACCACTGGCCTCCCAGAGTGGTGGGCAGAGAGGAAGCAGCCCCTAGCAGCTGGCCATCCTGGGGCAGTGAACAGCTGCAGGGCTGTGAGTGAGAGCTAGCCTGTCTTCCCCACCCTGCGTTTCCCTCACCCAGGCTATTCTGGGCAGGAGGGGATGAGAGACCTGAGCTGAGATGGGGTGGAGCAGGAAACAGACTTTACTTCAATCCATCTTACCCATCCCCCCCAGCCCCCAAAACAGGGATTTCTCTCCTTTTCTTCTTTGTTCTCTTCACTGATTGGGCAGGGCTAGTTGGCCTGCAGGCCCCATGATTCTACTGTCTCTGCCTTCCCAGCACTGGTATCACAGTACCAAACATGATACTGGGGAATCCACGGCCAGGCCCTTTACAGACTGAACCATATGCCCAGGCCTGTGAGTTTCTTATTTTCATCTTCATTGCTATGTTGGTCTCTAATGGAACACTGCTTGTGACAGAGAAAGATAAAAGCATCCTAACCAAAGGCCTTCCCCTCTCCCAACCCCTTAGTCTCCTTCAACTGGAGTCTCACAAAAGGTTACAAGTTCACGTCTAATGGAAGTGGCTTGGTACTTTGGGGGAGAAAAGAGAATGTGATTAGGTATACGGCAGTCCTGCATGGGTCACATGGTCCTACAGAAATGCCAAGTGCTCACAGCCACTCTGGCCAAGGAAGCCAGAGGTCAGAGGTCAAAGGTCCAAGAATAGCAGCTGCTTTCTACTCTGTTCTAATTCTGATCCCATTCTGAGATAACACACCCAGCTTCTTAGCATCTCCTAGTGGTGTCTTACTGCACGTGGGACAATGTGAGAGGCTGGGGGGCAGGGTAACACACATAGCCAGGGGACTAGTGGGGGACTTCTGGGGACTTCATCATTTCACTGTGCCAAACCTTGGAACAGTCCAGATGAGCAGGAAGTTTCTGGATAGCAAGTCATGTAGCCCAGTAGCTGGGGGGCTAATGGAACCCCAGGGAGTTAGGCCAAGGCAGTACTCCCCATTTCCCAGGCTCTTGTGTGGTAAAGGTGAGGTCAACAGCTATTTCAGGCTAGTTGTAGAATACTGCCCTCTGAACAAAATAGCCTCCATCTTCACAGGACCAGTTGTGCACTTGCCAAGGCTCATCATGGGGCTAGTTGGCTACTGAGGTTCTCCTCCTAGAAAGATGGGGAAGGAAGGGTCACTGGATCCTCACCTGAGATTCCAGCCACTCCTCATAGCCATTTGTATGAAATTTGCCCCGAATGCATATGGTCTGAGGCTCTGCTCAAGGTATTAGAGTACACAGACTGGAGGTTAACGGAAGGGGAATCCGTCTATGAGGTCACAGGGAAGTTGTCATCCATGCTGGGTGAAGGCTTTGCAGTGTGGCTGCTTTGGGGTTACCCCTGCTCCAGGAAGCCACTTTACCTATGCTCTGTAAGCAAGCCCAATAAACTCACTGGCCCCTCAAGGTGAAGTCTGTGGGAGCCATACTCTGATTTGTGAGAGTAATCACAAACGAGGGGGGCTGGACATTGGTTATGTCCCCCTCCCTGGGGGCTGAGTCCTACTATTCAGGGACAGAATGCTGCTTTGTGTCTGGCCTGAGGCTGTTAATGCCAGTAGGCCTCTTCTACTGCCTCTTTCCCAGCAGACCTGGTAACCCTGGAGACCACAATGTCCTGATGGCTTATTTGTAAGACGGAGCATGGCTGTCTGAAGCTAAGCGGGAGGAGCACCCCATGTTAGGGAGACAGAAGCACTCATTGTCACTCTGGGACCTCATATGCATGGTCCTAGGTGTGCCCTGGATGGGAGGTGAGTGGCTTAAACATGGAGGTTTTGCGCAGAATGGAAAACTGTGGAATGGAGGCTTCCAAGTCAGCACACCCCTCCCCACCATCCACCTAACCAGGCTGGCATTGCACAACCCGGCTCTGTGGTCCTCTCTGGGACAGGCCTACTCACCAGCCACTTCCCTTATGGTTAAGCCACTTAAGTGATGGTTCTGTTTCTCTCCTTCTGTGTTGCTTTAAATTTATTTTGAGTAGACTTTTGTCTCTCTTGCTCTCTCTCCATTTACAGTTATGTCAAGCTATGCAGAGGATATGTGGAGTGGAAAGGCTCTCTCTCTCACCAGTCCCACCAGTTTAGCTCTATCTCACAGGTAACCATTGCCGCTCATCGTTTCCATATAGCATCTACTTAGGAATTTGCAAGATAATTGAGACATGCATTGCTTTTATACTTTAGTCTTGTCTTTCTTATGAAAGTCTGCCACAGTATAGTACAAGGTACCTTTAAATTTTTATTTATGAGAGAGAGGAAGAAATAGAGAGATGGAGAGAGAAGGGGGGACCAAATGTCAGGCCTCTCTGTGAGAGCAATATGTGCTCTTAACAGCCGAACGGTGTCTCTAGCCCCCAAGCTACTTTAAAGAATATTTTATTGGAAACGTGTGCCAAGACTTTTCTCAATCTTGGTTTCCCATCGATAGATGTCCACAACTTTTATTAGTGTAAATCATAATGCAGCAAACATCCACTTACAGTTGCTTTGTCTATATACTCAAGTGCGTGTGAAGAATAAATTCCTAAACATGACCTTGCTAGGTCTGGGTGTTATTGGAGAACGGGAGAGCCACCATGGTTCTTGGTTGATGTAGCCCAAGGTTAGGGACGTCTCCTTCAGAGCGCTTTCGTAAAGAATGGAAGAGCAGAGGAAAGAGTAAGAAAGTTTTTCTTCATTAAGTGGAAACAGGAAGTTATGCCTCAGAGGGTCTCGGTGAGCACCAGAGAGAACGCAGAGCTGGGTGCCTCAAGCCTTAATTCCCTGGGAGCAGTGTGAGAACTTGGGGTGCAGGGAGACCCCAAGCTTGGTTGTGTAAATTGCACTTTACCTTCCTGTGACAATCAAGGAGGAAATTGATGGACACATGCTTTCGCCTAGCTGCCTTCTGTGGCCTGTCAGAGGCTGTTGTGTAAAGCTCAGGACGACTCAGAATGATGCTTGAGACAGGAGGTTGATAAGTGAATTTCCTACCACAGCTCTACCCTTTTAAGCTTTTACTGGGGCAGGAAGGAGTGGTTTCTGGTATTGGCTGACATGGGTTCATCCTTTAGCCCCATGGCCTGTGGACAACAGGAGCTGCTCTTCAGACACATTTTCATCTGAGCGAGGCAAGCACTTTGAAGAGGAATGCTAGCCATTTGTTAAGCTGCCTCCACTAACTGCCTCCCCGCCTAGTTCCCTAGCTCCTTGCCTATATTGGATGGATACAAAGTTGGTCTCCATAAGGGTTTATGGACTTTCCATTTAGCAGTGTATAAAAAAAATTCCTGGATTGCCAACAACAAAATGTATTACTGTTTGGACTTTCAGACTTGCCATTCTGATAGCAGTTTCCTATTAATTATTTACTTAAAATTAAAAAAAAAATCATGAGTGCAGGCAAGGGGAGAGGTATGTGGTGTGTGCTGGTGCCTGTAGAGGCCAGAAGAGGGCGCCAGGTGTCCTGGGATTGGATTCACAGGCAGTTGTACACTGCCTGATGTGGGTGCTGGGAACTGAACTCAGGTCTTCTGGAAGAGCAGTGTGTGCTCTTAATTGCTGAGTCGTTTTCCAGCCCTTTAACATATATTGTTCATGTCGTAACTGACGCTGTACATATTTTAAAATGTTTTGTAAAATCTGCCTTCTTTTTAATATAAATAACCTATCGCTATAGTTTGCTGATTTCTTTATTGTGCTGCTCACTTTTCCTATATTGATCTGATCCTTTCTCTACTAGAGAGACCCACTTTTTATCAAGAGTTAATGACATCAGAAATACCCATTTTGGTATGTTCATTTAGTTTATAAAAATACTTTCCTTTGTTCTGGAGAGATGGCTGGGTGGTTGATAACACTAGCTGCCCTTTCAGAGGACTCCAGTTAGCTTCGCAGCACCCACTTCCAGTGGCACACAACACGAACTTCACGGAGTCTGATGCCCTCTTCTGGCCCCTACAGGTATTGCACTCAAGTGCACAGCTCCCACTGCCTCCTCCCCACACATAAACAAAACCAGAAAATTAAAAACAAAACAAACACAACTTTCTTAAGAATGCTTTAGGTACTGCTGTCTTTTTTTGGGGGGGTCTGCCATAAATAATTTTCTGATTTTTCCCTTATTAAAAATCACCCCTGTTTTGATAACCTGGACATCCTTCTAGGAATTTAGAAAGACCCCTCCTCTACTTGTCTCCCTCCCTGCCTGCACTCCTTTTTTCTTTTTAGCACTTTAGTAGTCTTATCTCTCTCTCTGATCAATTTTGAGTTTTCTAATTGAGTCCATATTATTTTCACCTCATCTGCTACCAAGACATTCAAGTACATCTCTGGATATAGACCTCACCCCACCCCAGACAGTTATAATTTTTGATGATGTTAATTTATTCCTCAAATCCCACGTTTTCTCCATTACTGCAAATTGGCATTGGGAAGGGGTGTGGAGAGTAAGGAAAGGACGCTAGTGAGGTGGGGGCAGTGAGTAAAACCAAAACTGTGTTATATGGATACAAATGTCACAATGAAACCACATGCTTGGCATAATTAGCACACCCTAAAATATCTAAAGTAATACAGATACTGTTTCTATTTTAAGACAGGGTAGCCTTGAACTTACTAGGTAGCTGAGGGTAGCACTGAACTCCTCATCCTTTTCTCCCAGCCCTCCAAACGTTGGATAATGTCAGTTTTTAAGTCAATGATTTGAAATGACACTTCCATCACACCAGAAGCCTGTCTCCCGGGGACCACATCTGGTCCTTCTCCCCTTCTGCCACCTGTTAATCTATGTATGTTCCCGTGTGCTGCCTCAACACAACAAGCAGATGGTGGGACGGTATGGTGAGAAGATATGGTGGGACAGTATGGCAGGACCCTCATTTCTTCCCTTTTCTGGAGATGTCTGGATTTTTCAATGTGAAATTTAGAATCAGATAACAGTTCACTGACGTGCCCTTTAATCAATTCTGGTGCTGTTTATGGGTGGAAGGCCTTGAGGTGATAGGAAATTCCTCTATCTGAGGCTAGTTTAGCTGCCCATCACTACTGCAGTAACCACAGGGACATTCGTGGTTTCCCCTTATCTTCCTCTGAGCCAAGGTTCACTCTTATCAACTTCATGTGGCCTTGGGATGGAGCTTGAGGGAGAAAGGAACTGTCACCAGCACCCAGGAAAGGTGCTTTGGAGGCCTGGAGAGAGCAGAGGACACCCAGAACCGAAAGTCAGCAACTTGGGACAAAGATAGAATGAAAGGGGCCAGTGTGGTGGGTTGAGGGTTGTGGAGAGATCTGAGAGCAGGCAGAGGAAGAGAAACTACAAGGAGTGGCCAGGGCAAGGCACTGGGGAGCAGGAGAAGAAAGAGGGACCTCCAGATAGGAGCCTGGTCCTAAGCCCCAGCTGCAGCAGGCAGAGGAGCGTGGTGGGTGGGAGGGGCCGCAGAGGGAAAAGCAGATTTCTCTGCTGTCCTGCCTGCTTCGTCTTCACTGGCTGAAGACTGTAGCCCATTCAGTGGAAAGCGATGGCCTAAGTTCCAAGAATACTTTGTTCTGGCCTAAATAGCATGAATCTAGAAATTCCGAAGCACACATGTTCTTTGTTAGCACTACCATCTAAGACACTGGGCATTCCAAGCTCCCCTTGCATCTCAAAGAGGTTGCTCACGGCCTGATTTTTTTTTTTTTTTAAATCAGAAGACAATTACTATTATAATCAGGATGAAAGACATTAGAAAATTCAAGGTCAGGGCTGAAATGTACCAGAAAGGGGGTTAGAACCCAGGCCAACATGGGAGACTGAGGGAGAATCAGGGGTGGAAAGAAACACCTTACAGACCTGCTGAGGAGCAGGACTGGGATGTGTCCTGAAATGCCTCCATCTCCATGAGGGGCCCTCGATACCTGAGGCCAGTCCTGCAGGGACTATAGTTTAGGGTACTTGCCTCTGGCTTGGTGATACCATTCAATTGTCCTAGCTGCCTATGCAATGTAGCCCAAGATGGGCACCAGGAGGCAACGCCCAGGACCTCGGCCAGGCAGCAAAGTCCAGCTAGTCTGCAGATTCCAAGATGCTGCAAAGGTTTCTGTAATCTCTGGGGGCTTCTGGTTTCTCTCCTGGGCTTCTTCAGGTATCATTCCTTCTCCCCTTGCTCAAGGCCCAGGAGAACCTTTCCTCCTCCTGTAGAGCACTTTGGTTTTGACTCTGGCCTTCGTGTCTTACTTAGCTCTGTACCAGGGGAAGAAACCTTTCCCTCCGAGGAGCTTATGTGAGCACACCATGATTCAGTAGGGTATACGGCTATTCATCAACCTTTCTTCCTGGAAAGGCTAGAGGGACACAGCAATGTTCAGGAAGGGCCCGGCATTTGGGGAAAGGCACTGAGGCAGGAAAGAGGAGGCACTATCAGAGGAGCTGAGGTGTTCTAGTGCCAGAGTGCAGGCTGCTCTTCAGTGGTCCTGCGTTAGGCCCTTGGGATGGTAGAGGAGGAGACACTGGGCCTGGCAGTGTCAACTTCAGGCATGGAGGTGGAGTCCTTGGGTGTGTTTGCATCAAGCAAGTGGTGACCACATGCTACTTGCTGAGCAGATGGTGAGCTGAACCCCTCCTAATTAGAGAGGGCAAGTCCTGTTTGAAGCCTCAAACTGAGGCTCAGCTTCTAATCAGCATTCAAATGCCTGCACATCTGGCAAAATAAAAACAGCTGTGAAGACGGCAGATGGGAAGGACAAGGAGCATCCGTCTTTGCCTGCCAGCATCCAGCAGACCCTGGGCCCTTCCCATTGCCTTTTCTTTGTCCCCTTTCCCTTTAGGCTTTCCTGTAAGCAAGTGCTCTGACCCCCAAAAGACACCCTCCAGGATCCTGACAGTCTCCTTGTATTGTGCTATGTTTGTCATTTCCAATGGGCTTGGTGGCGGGAACTGTCCCACAGACTCCAGCTGCAGGATGACAGTAGGTCTATCTTCAAGCCCTTGGGCTGTATGCAAGTCACAAACAAAACCAAAGAACACGACTCACTGCCCCTGAACACCACTTTTCAGCTACTGATGGGTTTGGCCTCTGTCCTCGGTGCTTTGTGGGTCCGCCAAGAAGTGTCCACTTACATAGGATGTAATTTGAAGATCTCCGACATGCCCAGCTATCCTTTGGCCTGAAATAGAAATCTCCTTGGGGGAAATGTGTGAAGATCAAGAAAGCTCCTGTCAAAACGAACGGCTGACTAAACAGAGGCAACCTACTTTCCACAGGTCATCACTGATGCTTAAGGCACAGGACGGGGTTCCCAAGTCTGTTCCTGTTTCAGTGAGGCTGGACCGGGTGCACAGGCAGTGAGTGCCCTGTGCTTGTGTGGTAAGTCCATGAATGCTGAAACCACCTGCTCCTCCAGCATCTCCCCACTGCTCTTCTACCCCCCCCCAGAGAAGTCTGGTTTGATCAAGTCACGGGAAAGCATATAATAAAATATTCCCATGTTCAAATTACATCTCACTGAGAGCCGCCCGGCCACCGTCTTGAACACTATCACCAGCCCCTTACAGCTCTGGCTTTCCTGCCCTATTTATGACTAATGTGCTTTCACTTAGCATGCAATGCATTTTTGCCTAATTATCATTTTATGCTTCCTGTTAGAAAGTGTGCTTCAGGAAGGCATGGAAGCCAGGCAGGGGCTAGGTACATGACATGGGGCATGTAACACCAGGCACATTTGACGTGGAGACCGTGGAGGGAAATATCTACAGCTCTGATTCACGGAGAAGGTTCAGGGGAATGAAGTCTTGTGTAGCAGGTTCCTGGAGAAATTGTTATGAGTTAGTAAGGATTACTTCCACTGACTTGGCTAAGATGGTTCTTGGCCAGCTGAGTGTGGATTTAAAGTGTGTACAGTGTTTAAGGAAGCAATCACACACTTAGCCTCCTGCTAGCTCTTACCTTACATGTACCATACTCTAGGGCATGGACCTCCCGCTCCCATCTTCCCCAAGCCCAGCACTAGAAACAAGGCCTGGTGATGCTCAAGACATACTCCAAGATGGAAGATTATTTGTTCACTGTTTTCTCACGCTCTGGATTGATAAAGGAATCAGTGACATGGATTTTTTTTTTTTTTTGGTCTGATGGAGAAATTAATTCGATGCCTGAGGAAGACTAATGAAGCCACGGCTTTCTTGGACTCTGAAAAGTAGGTTACTCTTAAACAATGGTGGTTTCAGAAGTTGGCTCAGTGGATAAAAGGGAAGTATATCCAGTAAGTACTGAAATATTCTTTATTCTTCAATGCGTCTTACTCTAGGGTAGGCCCAGAGAGGGAAAACAGAAGGAACATAGATTGGGGAACCACGTCCTGCTCATCTGGGGGCAGTTATGGCTTGCACCTGGTATAATGTGTAATAGTTCCTCTTTTTTGTTGTCTGTTTTACTTTGTTTTGAGAGGGTCTCACTATGTAGCTGGGGCTGGTCATGAACTTGAGGTTCCTTCTGAGATTACAGGTGTACACCGCCATGGCTGGTGTTTTTTTTTTTTTTTTTCCCATAATCTCAGGATCACCAAGACTGGTTTAGAAAACAAATATGTACTTGGCTCCCAGCACAGAATGCCCCTAGAGCGCTCAGAGGCTGATCAGAACAACCAACAGCTCCTATATTGGGGATCGAGGAGTAAGTTAAGCCTGGCTGCAGTTAAGGGATTCCAAGGAGTGAAGCAACAACTTTCGCTCTCTGCTAGTCAGATGCTGGTGGTTAAAGTGAGAACCCCCAGCAGGCAGTCCAGATGGCATCGATATGAGCCATTGAATGTATGGAGGTAACACCCTCCAGAGTCACCCCTCAGGTGCACCATATGAAGGGTGACCTTGGGAGCTGCACACTATGGGTGTTAGGTTTGTAAAGGGTGAGAGGTCAGTGTCTTATTTCAATTGATCATTTAGGATCATGGTCGCACCTCATTCCTCATTAAGTCTCTTGGTTGTAGGTTTCAAGGAAGCCCTCCAATACATGTGAGTTGATCTGAGCTGTTTCTAACCATCACCTACTAATATGAGCCCAGTAGGCACTACGGTGCCTGGGCCCTGGGGATTGACATAGGCATCCCTGTGGGGAATCAGGGACCTGGCCATGTGTAAGGTTCTTCCTTGTGGGCTTGGGTGGGAACCTCTTATCTCTTTTCTGCTAGACTTGACAAGGGGGTCAGGATCTCCTAAATCTGGCTCTATGTTGAATGACCTCACCACCTATGGATTGATGGCTTCTTTGCTGTGTCTACAGAGACACAAACTTCCAGTGTGGAGAATGAATTGGTCTCTGATCCTCTGCTGGAGGCAGGATGCAACGCTGGGAGTTGCTGATGATGGGGCAAGGTCTCTCTTAGGGAGAAGGGAAGGCAGAGAGAAGAAAGGGGACAAGGTGTGGCTTCACTGCTCCCTCCAAGGCCTTTGTTGTAGGCTACCATCGCTTTATTAAAATGACACCATCTCATGTCTCTCTGGCAGGGACACAGGCAGACAAGACAAAGAGACATCAGTGACTGGAGGTCTTCAGACTTGGCCTGGCAATAGGCCTCCTGAGAACTGACAAGTGTCACCTGTCCATTGTAAAAGAGATGTGTACCTGGGGGAAAGAGATGGTACAAAAAGGAAGAAAGGGAGACAGAAATGAGACCTGCTTGCAGGAAAAGTTTTCTGTGACTAATGACTTCCATCTGCATCTTACTGGTCCAAACCATGTCACGTGATTGCCTTTACCAGACAGACAGACAGACAGGCACGCGCGCGCGCACACACACACACACACACACACACACACACACACACACACACACACACACACATCAGTTATATAATTTTTAGAAGGGCAGCAAATAAACTTGTGATTTATTGGAGAACAGAGGGAGAGCAGGAAAGACAGACTGGACACACAGCAGACACTGAGCAGTGTGTCCTATAGGGGACAGGGACTATATCTTGTTCACTCTGTGAATCCCCACATCAAATGGAATTTGAAAATGTGTCCCTAAATCCTCAGACTTTTGCTCAAGATGAGCCATAGTATTCACAGGTCGGCATGGAGCAGAGAGAGGCTGAGGAGGCCCAAGGTATCTTACACAGCATGCCCTGGCTTCCATTGATGGAGAGGAGTAAGCATCTCTCAGCCCCTGCAGGGATGGTGTCTGTGTATTGGCTGTGTGGGACCCATGTCCCTAGGTCTGGGGCAACCTGGTGTAGCCACTGTGCATCCCAAAATTTCCAAGAAAATCTTAATTTCAAACAGCATGCTGGGTTGGAGACCATATGTCGGACTAGTGCCAGACAAATGTGTCCTGATTTCTGTTTCGGAAACTATGGTCAGCATAATGGAAAGATGGAAATTGGAAAGGACAGTAACTGGAGCCCAGGCTTGGGTAGGAGGAGGAAGCCACAGAGAACCTAATAGCAGTAGCTACCAAAGTCTGCAGAGTAGAAGGACTGCCAAGGGCTGCCTTAGCCCCAGTCTTTCCGTAGACATCGTGGCCATGAAGTGAGGTGCAGGTTTGAACCTCAGCCACCCACAATCTTTCAGTGACCTTGAACAGTGGCTTCACTTCATCACTACAATTTTTGGACACGGATCATGGAAAAACAATGGTACTGATGCCTCCCTGGGTTACTTTAAAGCAAATGAGTTGAAGCCAACGAGCTCAGACCCTGATTCACCCATGCCGTCTTCAACAGTGGCCACCGTCCTCTTCTCATTCTCTCCCTGCTCCCCATGCTCTAATGGGCTGAGGGATTCATAAGGAGCAAGATGTGGTCCCAGCCACAGAACACACTGCTCATGGTCTGCTCTGTGCCCAATCTGTCTTTTAGGTTCTTCCCTTGCTCCTCAATAAATCACAGGTTTATTATATATTCTTCTAAAAATTATATTCCTTTTTTTTTTTGTATGTGCGTCTGTCTGGTAGAGACAATCATGTGATATGGTTTGGGCCACTACGATGCAGATGACAGTCACTAGGCTGGATCCAGCAAGATTCTTCAAAAGGTGATGCTAGAGGTGACAACAATGGGACCAGCATGTGATAAAAGCCATGTGTTGTAAGACAGGACAGGAAGCACATGAGTGGTTCCTCATGGCAGGAGTTAATGAAATAGTCAAATCTATTCTGTTGTTTGGGCCAGTAAAGTCTTGTTGGAGCATATCTGTGATACAGATTGTGTAGTCCCCCAACCAGGAGTCCAGCGATCCAGCTTTTTCAGAAAACCAGTCACCCAAGCCCTCTTAGTGAATCCGTGTGTCTTGTACCAGCTGTGGTTTTCTTGTTCCCAAGTGATACAGGATAAATCCTGCTCAAGGCATCTAATTGAGCATCTGGCTGTTCAGAGAAACACTGAACTATGTGTTGCCCTGCACTTACATGGCTTCTGGATCCACCAGGAGATTGCAAGCTTTGGCTTGAAGATTCAGGAGAGGGAGTATACTGTGGGGAGTCACAGGTTGGGAGCTATAGAAACTTCCTATAACTAATCTAAGTAGGGAGTATTGTATATGAAGGGAAGTTTAAGTAGTATGAGAAAGGGCATGGGTGAGAATGTAAATGAGACAACTGGAATAAATGTTTATCTGGGGCTGGAGGAAGAATGGATGACCGGACTATTGTGTTTATCTAAGTTGTTCTAGTACCAATAAGACTCTGGAGTCGAATATTGGGGTGAAAACCTGATAGATCAAAGAAGTGGTGGAGGATTGACCAGTTGACCTTCTTTTCACATTTCCTAGACCCCAAAGGAAAGACAAAAAGCTTGTGACTCTCCAAGTCACTCCCTATTCCTTCCTGTGCCTCTCTATCCAAACCCTAGGTCCTCCGTATTCTCTATGGTTAATTCTTGACAACTAGTCTCTGGCTCTGCGCCCTGAATACAATTCAAGGTTAATTGTATTAATACAGTCTCAGGGTGTCCTAGTGCAACGCAATATTCCACAACACTAGACTCTGGGTTGTGGGAAAGCTACATTGTTAGTTCACCAGCTGATTCCATAGGAGAAAGGGTTAGTCCCCAGGAGGAAACCAGCTAAGAAAACTTAGCTCCTGGGGTTGACGAGATGACTCAGTGGGTAAAGGTGACTGCCACCAAGCCCAGTGATCTGAGTTCAATCCCTAGGACCCACATAGTGGAAGGAGGGAACCAATTCCCAAAGTTGTCCTTTGACTTTCACACATGAGCTGTGGCAGGTGCTTGCTCCCAGCCTCAGCCCATAGTAAATAATAAAAGTTAAGGAAAAAAAAGAACATTTAGCTCCTAGAATGGCAAAACAGCACTTTTAAAGCCATCACTTGAGTTGGCTGTTATACTTTCCCCTCTGCTACGAGGATGACATGTCCCAAGCTCCTTCAGCTTGGGCGCTAGCGGACCAAAGCCACATCTGTTGATGCTGACAATGTGAGTGGGAAGTAAACCATGACACTCTGGGTTGTTGAAATTTGGGGTTACTGTCACACATACACAGTGACAGAACACAACACTGAGCCCACAGTGTCTCCTATGAGTGCAAGAATACTGGACGACCCTTGTGGACATACTATCCCTGTTGTCCTTTGACTGTCCGCTGAGGCTCCAGGGCAGAGAGCTGTGGAGATGGAAGTATGAATTGATAAGAAATAAGTTTTTAAAAATTTAGAGTGTACTGGATTGCCCAAAATTAAAAACAAGACCACTCTGTTTCTAACAGGGGCAAAAGAAATTGGGGCCTGGGGTCCAGGAGCCCGTGAAAAATGGTGACAGTGGGTGGACCCTGCTTGGGGTTGCCTCAGTGGGCTCCTTTTACACACCGTCACCTGATTTTACAAATATTCCCCAGTCACAGAGAGGACACAGGCTGTCAGTGATGCTGAGGTCCTGGTGCACAGGTCCCTACTCCGGGGGAAAGGCATTAGCTTTTCTGGACGGACGCTTGGCTCCTTCGGCCCTTTGGACATGTGTGGCTGTAGGGAGGGACATTCATCAGTGGGGAAGTGAACTTGCCTGGTGCCAGCCTGTCAGTGCTTGGTCTTAGGTGTCCCAGGCTCCAGAGCCGGGGACAATTTCTGTCCCTTACAAGCTATAAAGAGAAGGAAGGAAGGAAGCCGGGGTATGAGAAGGGAAGGGCTGCGGGGCTCACAGATCTCAGCTCCTTCATGCTACAGTAAAGGAATCAAAGGGACTGGCAAGATGTCTTCACACGTAAAAAGACAAAGCTGGATCACCTCACTTCAACCCCTGGGGCTCACGTGGAAGAAGGAGAGAACTGACCTCTGACTATGACTTCTTATGACTTCCACTTGCATGTGAGCAGCACACACACACACACACACACACACACACACACACACCCCACAGAAAGCAAAGGATAGAGGGATCTCTGGATCTTACGGATTTGATTTCTGAGTGGACCTATCCTCTGGGAGGAAGTGTCCAAGCCAGTTACCCTACCATATAAAGGGCAGGCAGACGGGTATCACCTTCTGTTCCTTTTGTCTTGGTTGATTACTCAAGGCTTTTGTAGTCATAGTGAGATGAAAAAGGAGGGTATGACTTTTACTGCACCCCAAAATTGGGTGCCCCCCTGAAAGCAGCCTTTAAGAAGGGCTAACTGCCTCAGGGGTAATTATGGGCCTTCAAGCTATCTTTAATTTCTTAGTTTGGCTCTGTTATGTCTGATCTTCCAGCATTTCCCTGAATGTTCAGCATCCCCACAGACACGGAAGTAGGAGACAGAGGCACTGCTGGTCCAAGGCCAGCCTTGGTGGACCCTCTGGAGTGACTTTCTCCTCTGTATCATGTTGTAGAGATGTTGCTTCTGAGGGTGAGATCTGGGAAGATACATCACACAGATTGTCACCACTGGTAATTTCTGGTCACAGCACCTCCCACACTCATCTATGTAGAGGTCCTACAAGATCAAATCAACCTCAGCCAGGTCCTCAGGAGAGCTTTGTCAAGTTGCCAGATTTCTCTGTTCTCTGTTAAGGGTTTAGTCTCCTGGTGGGGAGGTGAGTTCAGACTAGGTATATCAGTAGTCACCTCTGGTACTATGAATTTCCACATCTGTGATGGTCAGTTCTGTGACTCCATCCTGCAGGTGTGGGTTTGCTCTGTTGTACCTGTCTGAGGGTTAGTCTCCTGATGAAGTCTAAGGGCAAGGTTGGGACCCTCACCATTCAGCCCACAGGAAGTCGTGGGTAACCCCAACTTGCTTGCTCCTGAATGTAAGTGGGAATCAGAGACCTCAAGTTGGGGACAGTGCCTGCTCAGAACAGAGGGTATTAACGGTGGTAGAGGGACCCAACCCAGCCGTTTCCTCTACTTTTGGTTCCTCTGTTTAGAAATACTGTGCTTGTGGCTTCAAATATATCCAGAAGTTTGAACCCCCAAAATAGGCAATTTGGCCTGGTTTCAAACCCTCCAACAAGCCTACCTCTAAATGTAGCTGTGATCTGGGGACTTGAGTTTCAAGTTCCCCTTGGCTTGGCAAAGGCTGACTTTCAAGCCCCTGAACGATTTATCTGCTGTTGTTTTCTTGAGTCTCTAAACTTGTTCCCTCTTCAGCTCCCCAGCCCAGCTGCTGTCTCCCATCTGCCCACTGCTGAAGCGTCTTAGCATGCCCTCCTGAAGTCGTTGCAGTAGGAACCTTTAGAGTGTGGTACTCTTCCATCTTGTGTCCTGGGATGGACTGCAGGCACTGGTGGCCAGGGCTGTCCTCAGGTGTCCATCCTTCCCTACTGAGATTTCTCCCAGGATCAGTGTTCATGGATCAGGTTTCAAGGGTGGCTTAATCATAGAGTTAGACGTTGGAGAGAGTGTGTTCCAACCAGATTTCCAGAGCTCTGCCTTCAGATTTGGTCAAATATGCCTTGGAAGTAAACAAGTTAATAAGCAATGAAGACCTCCGGAGAACAGTGGTCAAGTTAAGAAGCCTTGTGTAAAATACAAGAAAAGTCAGATAGAAGCCAAGTCAGGTGCTGGCCAGCATCAGTCAGCACCACTGGGTCTTCTGCCATACCGGTACCTCCTGACTTGTGGGCCTCTATTTTGGGCGCCCAAAGAAGTTAAAGGTTGGAATTGGATACATGGGGTAGATTTAGAGTTCCATTAACACATGTCAGTCAACTCACATTTCTGGAAGAAGAGAGAATGTCTGTTAGCTGGGTTTCTGTAACTGAGGACCACAAGCTGGGTGGCATCAGCACCAACACCACCAGCAGCAACTGGTGACCTGTAGCTCTGGGGGCTGGAGGGATGAGGCCAAAGCATTGGTGGAAGCGGCTGGGAGGAAACCTTTCACACTTCTCTCTCTCTCTGTTGGTGCTTTGTTGATGACCATTGGTGTTCTTTGACCTGCAGAGTTCTGCCTTCAGCTTTACGTGGTGGTGGTGGTGGTGGTGGTGGTGGTGGTGGTGGTGGTGTGTGGTGTGTGTGTGTGTGTGTGTGTGTGTATTCCTTTTTTTATTACTACACCAATCTTATTGTGTTAGGGGTTCATCTTAACTGGTTATATTTGCAATGATCCCATCCATGGCCAAATAGGATGCTATTGTAGAGGTTCTGGAGGTGAGGCTTCAGTATACTAGGAGAGAATCACAGTTACACTCACAAGAGAGAGGATAACTTCTTCTGAATTTATTGCTCTCCAGATCAGGGTTTGTCTATGTGATTCAGTGTGTGACACCCACTGGCATGGAAAAAAAATACCCAGGAGAATCTGAAGAAGATTCCCCTTCTTCTCTAACATTTGTACATCAACCCATTCACACACTGTATGTCCATTCGTTCGTCTGTCCATCTGTTCATTCATCTCCTCTCTCTTCCCTCTAGGATTTCCTAACTGGAAGCTCCAGCTATGTTAGGGATACCACTGGAGTCCTAGTCATGTATATCCCATGAGCCATTGCAGAAGAACCATAAGAACACCAAAGTAGGGCCCTGGCTATAAAACCCAGACCTGCTCTTGCCAGCTTTGTGACCCGGAGACACCTTCTGTAAACCTTGGGATCTTCATTCATAACACAGGAAACACTACAGCAGAGCCTGACGCTTAACAGATTCTTGGAAGAAGGTGGAAGTTACTGACATTTATATCATTGAGTGAGACACGGAGAAAGGGACAGAGGGGAGCATGGCCGATCTGCCAATTTCTGGAACTTCAATAGAAGGCATCCCTCAGATGGAAGTCCAAAGCATTCTCCCAGGGATCAGCTTATCTGAACTGTCCTCACAATAATCGCAGAGCTGTGGTTCTTTCTAGATTCTCATTAAAGCCTTAGACTCTCTTGTGGATAACATGTGTGCCTGGACAGTCCTCATACAGTAGTGTCTGTCTGAGGCAGATTTGTAGTTCTTTTTCAGCCCATCTGTGGAAGCCAACCTGAGGAAACAGGTTCATAAAAGAAAACACCCTGAGGAGTTCATTCATCCACCCACCCATTTATTCATCAGACAAACCCCATTTGGGAGTAGGAGGGGAGTGGGTGGTGGTGGCGGTGGCGATGGCAGTGGTGTTGGTGGTGGCGGTGGTGGTGGCGGTGGCATCTATGCAGGATGCTGTTCTTCAAACTGCCCACAGGGGGTGCTGGCCACAATGGCAGCATGACTCACTGTTGTGGAGAAGAAAGGCTGTCCTTCTGGGTCAGGTCAGAGCAGGAACTATTTCTACCATGGGAGTGTGCGGGCTCAGTGAGGGAAGGACGTCTGAGTTGGAAAATGACAGATAAATTAAAACCTAGCCTCAAATTATATGTTGATGTTTCTGGGTACCATCCCAAGAGTTGACACAAAGTGCTGGTGTCTGCCTTATCGTCACTGTAACTAGTTAGTAGATCCTAAAAGCCTACCTTCCTGATAGGGGTGTGTGTGTGTGTGTGTGTGTGTGTGTGTGTGTGTGTGTGTGTGTAAAATTTTCCATGCTGTTTCTTCAAAGTTAGTATTCTTAACAATGCAACAATTTATTGTCTGTTTTCACCTATGCCACTTGGGGCTCTTTGGCATGCCTGACATGTGTGGGCCAATGCCACAGAGGTCAGGTAACCCTAGCTTGGGTCTCTGTATCCCCCTTACACAGGAGTCTCACATACCCTGACAGGGCTGCCGATGGAGGGGTTCATGTCCATGCTCAGAGTGAGGCCAGGAGCAGAGAGTCCCTGGAGTGAGAATGTGTTAGTGTGGGGACCATTCACCCTTAGCTTCGTGGAAAGAATATCCGTTTGGTTCTGGTTCCCAATTCTTCAAAAGGAATTTTCCTGAAAGACTCCAGTTCCTGCATGGTTGGGCAGAACGGCTGGTATGTGGGAAGGGTACAGATTCCGGTTAGCCCAGGGCTGAGGTCTGTTCTGGTTTGGATTTTACAGGGAGGTAGTTTTCTGGCTTCTTATCTCAATCCACCCCAGATGGAGATGGTAGGGGGTCGTGGCCTGGAAACCCACAGCAAGGAGGAGGTTAGAGCTCCACATGAGATGTGTGTTCCTTTTTGGGCAGGAACAGCAGGCAGGCAAACAAACTTCACTCTGCCCGGGGCAGCTTCACGTTCTGTGAGTAACGAGGAGTTTGATCTAGCAGGGATCCCGGACAGTGATTTCCTAGTTCAGGCTAGGTCACAAGCTGAGATTGTGACTCCGAGTAAATCAACTCGCTTCCCTGGAACTTGGGGTTTGCTGTGGAAAACCTTGGCCCTGTGGTTCTTCATAGGCAGATTAAGGCTAAGCCTCCTCCCTCACAGTGTCCAAGCGATACTGGGAGGGGAGCCCTGGCTTGGGAAGAATGAATAGTGAACTAACAGTAATTATTGTTTTAGTTGCTGGCTATTATCCAGGATATACTGACAGTAGACTGGTTCACATAGAATGATTGCCTCTTCCAAACTGGCCCCTCGGCTGGATGCCATTTTGACTTCTGGGGAGGGGATCCGACAGTTTCTCTTCCCCTGCCTGTGCCCAGCAGCACACTGACTGGCCTGCACCTGGATTTGCCTTCCTCTCTCTTCTTTCTTTCTTTCTCTGTTCCTCTTTCCTTATTTATCTTTTTGAAGTTTACTTGAACATTTCACTAGAAATGTTCATTACAGAAAAGTTCAGGGAAAAAAGAGAAAGAAAAAAGGAAAAGAAAAGAAACAGAAAGACAATTCCTTAGGGAGAAGGCCATTTTGGTATGTTCCTTCTTTATTTCTCATTTAAAAAAAATAGTTTTGAGGGTTTTTTTTTTTTTTAATATGCAGTTGTGATGTGTAAAGCTAATTGTATATTCTGCTTATTTTTCTTTAAAATGATAATGTAGCATTTCCAGTATCATCTGTTTCCTGCAAAAATTCTAGGTGTGGTATGATGGCATTCCTTATGAATCCCTTTAAGGATGATTTATTTTTTTCTAATTTGTTGTTTCTAACAGGCTGGATCTGGGAAACTACCCACCAAGCATAATAATGTATTTATTTAATTTAATAACATACATATTTAATTTAATATAATAAAATCTTATATATTTAAAATACTTTTTGTCTGTTTTTTAAGCTTTTACTTTTTTTTGCTGTGTATGTGCTGGTATGTGATGTGCTGGTATGTGTACATGTACATGTATGAGCGTGTTCACATGAAAGCCCGAGGTTGGCACTGGGTATCTTCCTCAATCCATTTCCACCTTCTTTTTCTTTTCCTTTTTTGGTTTTTTCAAGATGGGGTTTCTACCTTGTAGCCTTGGCTGTCCTGGAACTCACTCTGTAGTCCACAGAGATTGCCTCTGTCTCCTGAGTGATGGGATTAAAGGCTCATGCCTGGCAGACAGGCATCTTACTTTTAAAGATACAGTCTCTCTCTGAACTTGGGGCTTGGTATTTTGTCTAAATTGAGCCCCAGGAGTCAGCCTTCCCAGCCCCGGGATTATAAGCAAGCACTGTGGCACCTCATTTTAACTTGGGTTCTGGGGATCTAAACTCATACCCTCACACTTTCTCAGTAAACATTTACCAACAGAGCCATTTCACTGCCCCTTCTATTTTAATTTTAAAGAGATTCAAGAACAGATAGAGAAGATTAGTGGGAGAAGAGGCAAGGGAAGAGAAACAGCAGAGGGGAGAGGCTACGTCCAGTCCAGTGGCCAGGTCTAGCAGCCAGTCTCTGGGAAGCAGGGGGCCAAGGCCCCTGAGAACTGCCTGGGCTGGGTGGGGAGTCAGGTGGCACGTGAGAGCTAATTTGCAAAGAAGGCCGAGGCTGAGGGTCACCCCTTCCCCCAAGATCCCAGTCTAGGAGGGAGGCACGCGGCCTGTAAAATAGAGCCTTGAAATTTCTGAAGGAAAATGAAAAAAGAAAGAAAGAAAGAAAAAGGTCTAATTATAGAGTTTACAGCTCTCCTTTCAAGAGGTACAGCCCAGTTGCATTCTGGTAATGGAAGCAAAATTAAAAATATGAGCAGGAAATGAAATTAATTTCAAAAAATATCTGAAAACAGGGATTTTGTGGCTCCATTCCACCGGCCTGAGTTGACTGGTGCGGTTTCCCTGGGACATGGTGATTAATAGGACAGAAATGAGGAGGTGTGAATTGATTTTGGACCTGGGTGGGGAGCTGAGAGAGGCTGGCATGAGCCCACTGGGTGTGTGTGCATTTTAAGGTCCCCCAGGGTGGCCACCTCCGGGACATCTCTGAGGGTGGGGAGTTGGAAGGGACCAAGTGCCTTCACAGGAGCTTCTAAAAGGAGTTTGTTTTCTCCTTTGCAGTGGTGCAGGCTCAAGCAGCCGCCTCCAGGAGACTCAGGGTCCTTCTCTTAAGCCAAGGGCACAGAGCTAAGAGAGCCCTGCTGCACACTGTGCAGTCCCAAGTGCCTAACGGGGAGATGGGGGAGGAGACAGTCTGGAGCTCAGAGAAGCAGGCTGAAACTTCCCCTGGGCTCTTTGTCTCTCACTACACAGAATCATTTTAGCAGCATGAAGGATGCAAAGCAATAAATAATCTTCAAATGGGAAAAGGCTGCCGTCTGGGAGGTAGAGCGAAGGCCACGGTGCAAAGTGTTTGTTTTATCTGAATTTAAAACTCTAGACAGAGGCTGATTTCACTGTCATCCAAGACACGGATAATTAAAAACAAAGACATCTTTAAGAGGGATCTGAGGTGGCTTGCCCCTCCCTCTCCCTCTCCCTTCGGATCCTTTGTCTCCACCCCCATCTCCCTTTCCCAGAAAAGGCTGGGAACACTCTTAAAAGTTAAAATCATCCTAACGAGAGAAGACACGTTCTTGAAGAAATTTTGACTTATAGTTTACAGCTTTGTAAGCACTTCAGTCAAAAGATGTTCCGGGCTCGGGCACTAAGTGAAGGCTGCATAGTTTCAGTGCTAGCTTGGTCTTCTGTGTGATTATTTTTACAACATTTGCAATTAAATGCAGACTTTATGTTGCCTCTTCTGACTGGACTAGAGGCATTGGAGCTTCTGGAGGCCGTGGCACACGGGCTTGCACACACAGAGTCCATGTGTTGGAGTCAGGAACACCATTCTTAGACACACTTGCCTGTGAGCCACTGCCCAGGACCCTCAGGGGCTGTTCTCTGGAGAGTGATCTTCTGTGCCCTGTGTCACTCGTTTGTGATGGCTGATAAAGTTCTCAACTGGAAGTGTAGGGATGGTGACTACTTGTGTGTGGGTGTATGGTCCCGGGTCTTGCGCTTGCTAGGCAAGTGCTCACCCATTGAGTGACATCCCACCCCTAGATACGTTTTCAGAAATCTAGAAGGAAGTATGATTATATATGCTACTACTGTATTTTGGTTTTGAAAGGAGCTGCTCTCTCTGTGTACATGTCTGGAGTGGTGTGTGTGTGTGTGTGTGTGTGTGTGTGTGTGTGTGTGTGTGTGTGTGCATCTTGCATCTTAGTGAGTAGAGATCCTGGGAACAGGACAGAAATATCAGTGAGATGCTCACCAGCCATGGACCTGACCAAAAGCAGTAGAACGTGAGAGTTACTACTACAGCAGAGAAAGAGGACCAGAAACTATAGAAACTGGAGTGATCCAACAATCCCTATTCAGCAGTTTTCCACAAAATTCCATATTGCTCTTCCTCCTGGAATAGCTCATCCTGCTTAATCCTGCCTGTTATGGGAGAAATTTATTACCCCTTGCTCCCCAGGTCTGTTTCAGAGGCAGTAAAGTCATGGTACAAGATCTGAATTTCTGTCCCTTCAGCAGACTAGCAGGTAGGTGACAGAACAAGCCAGGCCTGGAGTGGCACAGGGGCTTACTCTGGAATTGGGCTGGCCTCTGATATGGGGCCATGAGGATCTTGCTCTGCAGTTCTCACGTGGCTGTGTTGTGACAGCAGCTCACTAGTGTTGGGGCCCGTGTCCTTCTGCCTACACCCTCCTGCAAACCTGTGCTGTTAGATACAACAGAAAGTCTGTACCCAAAGACCCCTGTCACTCAGGCTTAGGAAGGATCTGGAGCAAGTTTCCAGTGATGGGAAGACAAGTGAAGGCCCTGTCCTGGCAGAGTACTGAGGCACAAGGCATTCGACCAGACCCCTAAGTAGAGCTCAACTAAAAGCCCCATAGTGGACTAAGATGGTTTAGCCTGTAGCACCTCTATGTGAGAATGCTTGTATTCTCTGAAGTGGGCAGCTTGATGCATCTTGACCCTGCATTTGACTGCCCTGAGCAACTTCGTGGGAAAGCGGCAACAGTCAGCATTCCCGGGCACCCCATCATTTCTCTCCCAGCATGTCTTTCTGTGTCATGCCTCATTTATCCTACTGCCAACCTCCCTCTCTGCTGCAGCTATATCATGTGTGGCCATGCCAGCTGGGCATGAGGAAGCCAGGAGTAAGATTCTCAGTGGCCCAGTGGGTCAGCAGAGTGCCACATACATTGGCGCTCGGGCAGAATCTGCTGAGTTGGAGTTGCTGACCTAGAAGCTGGTTGCAGGACCTTTGGACATCGAAAGTTAAATCCATTGTCAAATATGTTCACCCTCTCTTTCTTCACAGAAAACAGTAGTAGGACACCCCCACTCCTTTGGTTCTTGCCCTGACTTCTCTCAACTTGGGCTTTTGACGTTGATTTTCCCATTTCAGAGTTGATATAGAATCTCCGAAGATAACCAAGCTGCTATTTAGACATTTTAGCGATGCAATTTGAGTTCCAGGCAGGAGAAAGGGGTGGATAAAAGAGATTATAAGATAATGATATGGCTGTGGGAAGCCTGTCAGATAAAATGTGTTTGCTCTGGTGGGCAAGCTATTTCTGGAGCTGTTCTGGGTCCCTCCACTGAGGGATGTGTTTATCCTAATGGGAAGCAGGACCAAGCTAGGCCGCAGGGCCCTGCACGGCTTTTAACATCTTAAGACACCACAAGAGACATTTGTGGTGGTCAGAGGACGCGTTTGGTGTGCTCTGGCCCTCTCGATGTGTGCTGACTTGGCTCTGACAGGATCTGGTGGGGGAAGAGAGAAGTCTGAGCAGAAGTGGGGAAAAGCGTGTTTATCCAGATGGGCCGCATGTGAGAGACTTTTGGGTACAAGGAAAAGTCAGTCAGTTCATACTGACTCATGCAATAAACAGAGATGTTTGCTCTCACCCTAGCCCAGAACCAGGCCTTCAGGCTGAACACCATCGAAGATCCTACTAGGGCTCATCTGTCTTTTGTTCTCAGGCAGACTTCACTGACAGCTACAAGATGGCTGCCAGGAGCACTTCCAACAGAGGAAAACTTTCCCCTCAGTTTAAATGGGCTGCTTTAAGCCATCGCCCTAACTAATAGCAGCCAATTAACTCTAACAGTTGCAAACACTAGATTCGTATCATAGGCTAACTGACGTACCCAGGGTTCTGAACCCTACACAAGGAAGGAGCTTGGAGTCACCCTCCTTCCTTGGCCTGGGGGAGGGAAATACACAGAGGAGAGGCCTTGACTGGACTCTGCCAGGGGATTGGGAAGGTTAAGTGACCAAGGGTTATCACTGATAGAAACTCAGGAGTGGAAATCTAGCAGAGATTGCTGAGGCTGAGAGACTTTCACTTACCTGTTCCACAGAGTTGATGCGGATCCAGACATTTAATAGCAAGCTAAACATACACATGTATACAAAATACACAATCACATCTCAGTCTTCTGTCCTGTCAAATGGACACAACAATATGGACATACATTTTGCGAAGAACAGGGATATCTCATGGATGAACCCCAGAGGCCATCTATGTTAGCCAGTCCAGGCTTTGCTTCCCTCACAGTAGAATGGAGACGGTTGCAGCTCCTTGCTGCTTCTTTGTTCCCAAATCCCACCACCCCCAAAGTTGGCCTTGATGACATTCACTTTGGGAAATACCAAGGCTGACTTCTCTAGAGCTGCCAATCACAGCCCACTTACCACAACCGAGTGTGAACCTCCTGGACCCAAAGGATGGGTTGAACTCATGAGTAGGAAGCTATCCTAACTCATGCCTTTAGCTCCCAGCAATTTTGAGGGGCAAAGCCTAGCTGTGTGCATGAGACAGCAGGGACTGGGATGGAGTGGTACTGGTGAAGGCAGAGAGGCTAGAGGAATTCTGGGAAAAGGATGTTCTGGAAGATTGGTGGGCTTCCACATCCTGGGGTAGACTCTGCTTTGGCTCCCACAGGAAGTACAAGTCTCCTGTAGAACTTGAAACAGGAAAGTGAGATGCGAGTTCTGAGGGCCAGCTGGGGAGGTAGATGGGTCATTTCCTAGTCCCACCTTCCCTGTTCATAGAATAAAAGCCTTTCTATTTCCCCTGGTCCAGGAACTCCTCTGCTCCCTCTTCCAGGTCTTGTCTGAAGCTTGTCTTTTATTGTGTGAAAAAGATATTAACACACACACACACACACACACACACACACACACACACACACACACACGTCAAACACAGACTCTCATTCCCCTGAGGTGCTGCCTCACCCCACTAGACTTTCTCCTGTGTAGGTTTGATCTGCATATCCCCTCTAGGCTCTGCATATACACACTGTTCTCCATCTTTATGTATGGGAACAGCCACTGTCCTCTCAGCATCTCCCAGTGGTAAATGCTCTGAGGGGAAGAGCAACTCTTTTTGCTCCCCACCCTGCTCCCTCTTTTCCCAGGCCTTAGAATGAAACAAAAACTTCATAAATAGCATCTCAGAGAAGAGCTTGGGGTTTGTGAGGTGTAGCCTGGATGGCCCTCAAGTGTTAGGTCAGTAAGTTCAGGGCCTAGGTAGACTCCATTCGCAGCCCACAGTCCATCTCTGAGGAGTCTGGTCTCCTAATGGAGGTGTTTGGAACCAACAACCTGAGAGTATTGTGGATTTGGGGCATTTGACTCCAAAGGAGATGGAGTAGTTGGTCAGGGCTTAAAAGCTCACCTCCATTGACCACAAGATGGCAACAGAGCTTCGCCCGAACCCTATGATTGGGGTAGGTGGGTCCAGTTCTCTGAGGACTGGACTTCCTGTCCCTCCCTAACCTAATGGTTGGAGTGTCCCTGAGTGTCTTGGGGGTGGTCTGGGTGTTAATTGAGTGTGGGCCGAGTGTGCCTTTTCTTCCAGTTTCATTAAACTGGGTTCTGACCTGTTTTTATTGAATGGTGCTAACCGGTCTCTGTCTGTTCTAGCTATCCCGTAAACTCTTCAGTAGGTAGGTGACGGAACAACACAGTTCTACAAGCCAGTGGGGAGATGAGTTGCTAGACAATGCCTACACGTGCTAGTGATGCTGAATTTTCCCAGTCCATCTTAGGGGAGGCGTGCAGTGACTTTTCCATCTAGGAACGTCATCACCTGAGCTGTGCCACGCTCTCTCAGGGAGCCTCACAACCTCCCTTTGGTCGGTACTTTTTCACACTCTTTATCATGGGGCCATGTCTGGTTGTTCTGGAGTATCTCGGTTGGCAGCTTTGAGAAGAGGTTGGAAGGTTGGGTGGGAGAATGAGACCTTCAAAACACCCACCGCTGCTGACAGAGTCCCACTCGAGGAGCTCACTCCACTGCCAGGGGAGTCTTCTGGATGGCCAGTCAGGCTGTCCACTTGGGATTTCATTCCCATCATGCTGACCATTGCTCCATCTTGGCCATGGAAGGTGATGTCATTGGAGAGAGGTACAAAACAGAGTAAGATGCCAGGCGTCTCAGAATTGCTACGATGAAGATTCATGGAGTGAGTGCAAGCAGGGAATGGCTGCTCTGCTCTCAGGAACAGATGGTGCACATAAAGGGATGGTGTGAATGAATGAATACTGTGAGTAAAGAAAGGGTGTGAGTGAATGGACGATGTGAATGAGAAAGGGTGTGAACAGATGGAGGATGTGAATGAGAGAAAGGTGTGAACGGATGGAGGATGTGAATGAGAGAAAGGTGTGAACGGACGGAGGATGTGAATGAGAGAAAGGTGTGAATGGATGGGGGATGTGAATGAGAGAAAGGTGTGAACGGATGGGGGATGTGAATGAGAGAAAGGTGTGAATGGATGGTTGACGTAAATAAAGGAAGGATGTGAATGGATGGATGGTGCGTGCGAGAGAAGGGTTTGAATGAATGAGTGAATGGATGGTGTGAATAAAGGCAAGGTGAATGAATGGATGGTGTGAACACAAAAGCGTGAATGAATTGGACGTGTGAACTGGTGTGAATAAAGGAATGGTAGGAATGAACGGGTAATGCAAATGAGAGAAGGGTTTGAACACATGAGTGAGCAGGTGAAGTGAGCAAGGAGAGATGTGAATGAATGGGAGGTGTGAATAAGAGGAAAATTTACATAAATGAGTGAGAAGATGGTGTGGAAAGGGGAATGTGCCTGAATGAGTGGGTGGTGTGAATGATGTTAGGGTCCATGACTGAACAGAGGATGGTGTGAATGGAGGGGAGATGTGGATGAGTAAATGAGTGACATGACATGGACAAGTCATGAACAAAGAAATGGAAACTGGACTGAGGAGAGGCTAATCCTTCACCATGTTCCTCTGGTCAGTCTGACTTTGCCGAGGGTCATGTAGCTTTGCCAGTCCCCAGGGAACAGCTGTGTGTAGACCCCCAAGAAGTCAACCTTCAAACAGGGAATGTCAGTGGGGAAGTCTTAGAGTGTTCTCTGCTTGCTGCAGTCTCTGCTTTATTATGGGGGAGCTGCGGGAAGGTTGGTGCCCTTCAGTAAAAAGTGTTTCAATTGTGCCTGTGACTCGGAACCACACACTCTGGGAGTAGCTTCGTGGTCAGCAGCCAGGGTTAAATATATTTTTTTATTGATTATGCATAAAACAATGCATGAATACAGACATGCACACACGGAGGAATCTTACTAATTGACAAATCTGTCAGGGATTTCCATACTCATTGACACTCATTAGTACCTGAGACCAGCTTGGATGGTGCTTTTGCAACCGTTCTTGGACACAGGCAGAGTGGCAAAAGTTTGAGTCACGTAATGGGTACATTCCCAGTTGTGGACAAATACAGTGACATTCTGCTTTCTGCTCCAGTTCTCCCTGTGTAAGCAAGTGTCCCTTCTGTGGTCTCTTTAGTGCATACTTGGGACACTTTTGTGGTCCTTACTATTGGCTCCACCGTTGAGAAGGCCACGGGCACAGTGGTGAAGAACTAATTGATGGTACGCCCTAAGCCAGAGGAGGCCAAGGTGCCTTACAGAGATGGGTAAGATACTTTTTAAATTAATTGCATTTATTCTTTGATAATATCATACAGGCATATAATGCATACATGTATTCCAGTTCTCACCCGTGTCTATCCCACAGCCCTTCCCTATAGATCTCTGTCTTACATTCTTTTATATCTGTTTAGTTTTGTGACCCACTGAGTTTAACCATGTGTGGCCATGGGCTTGGAGTTGTTTATTGGAGACTGGTGAGCTCTGTAGTGGACACACAACGGAAGACCATGATGCCTGTCTCCTGCTAAACAGTTCAGTAGTGAGGGGTACAGCCCATGAGCTCTTCCTTCATAAAAGACTGTTGACAGGGTCAATCCGTGGTCAGCTCACACCTGGTAACCCCAACTGTGAGTTTGCAACTGCAATAGCTGTGTCATGCCTAGAGCATAGAATTTTGCAGCCTTTCTCTCATCTTCTGGTTTGGACATTCTTCCCAACCTCTGTTCTTCAATGCTCCTTGAGCCTTAGAGGAGCCAAGGTATAAATGCCTTGTTTATGGTGGGCCCTCAGTTATCATTTACTCTGCATCTTGGCAGCCACGACTCTCTGTACTTAGATCTATTCACTGTAGACAGGCTCCTTGACTGAGGTTAGAATAGCTTCTGTCCATGGGTATAGACATAGATATTTAGAAGGCAGTTGGTGCCATGTTAATATCAGGTGCCCCCATTTTGGCCTGTGACTTTCCCAGACATGGGTTTACCAGGCTTGCAGTACTAGGCATGGATTCCCTCCTGTGAAGTGGGAGTCAAGTGGGAGAGGGTGATTGGTTGCCTCTCCTAACAATCATGCTGCTATTGCATAGGTGGGTATTATCATGTTGATTGTGCAATCCATAGGGTTCATAGCTGTGTAAGACCATTGGTGCCTTTTCTCCACCAGCAGTCTGGAGCATATCTTCTGGTACTTGAAAGTCAGTAGGGAATTTTCCTGCTCTGGCCAAGCTTTCTATCTCTGTCTTGCAGCCCGGCTGTGTGATATCTTCAGGAACAGGGCCTTGTCCTCTAGGTTTGGTGGGCAATACAAGAACCTGTATTGCTTTGGGGTTGTCTATTTTTGGGCCTCCCTGACTAATAACTCCTATGGAGGTATTCCATACCCGGCACTAGGAATTCTGACGAGTAGCAGCATTATCCAGGCAGGCAATTTATCTCACTTCAATCTCTCTTTTATGTTTTTAATTGTGTTACAAGATAGTAAATTTTCATATGGCTTGTTGTGTCATTCATTTTGGTTAGCCCCCTTCATTTTTAAAACCTTTCTGGCCTTAGTATTCTCTCTCCGTTCCTTTAACTTATACCCACTGTCCCACTCTCTTAAGGTATCTCCCCGGGTATCTTTAAACAAAAGCACACCAAAGTAATGCTATGTATTGATCAATTCATAAAAATGTGATGGCTGGAGGCTCACAGTGGCCTGCTCTTGCATCTCACTGGAAGCAGACAATGTTTCTACCCATTGATCAATGTAGATTGTAACCACTGAAAATAACAGCGACAGATGTAGGTTCAGTATAAAGATTAAAGACTATGTCTGTAAATAATGAGATGTATTATCTCCTTTAACTCTGTCTTCTTTCCAATGGTCTCTCTCACAGGGATTCATTATTAGCAGTGTGGACCATATCCTTCTATATCTTTTTCTATTAGTTTGTACAGTTATTATAAATAAAAAAGAATAGTTTGGGAGCAGCGTCTATAAAAGATAAAGGCGATCTGCTGTTTATTGCTTAGATTGCAGGCAGGAAACTTTTTCAGTGTCTTTTTTCTTTAGAGTAGTTATTTGTGGAGGTGGAGGCCCAAGATCCAGTCTTGGTGGAGCCTGTTTTAGGGTATATCTCCCCAGGCAGATAGCACAGGGCCAGCAAACATTTTCTGTAAAAGTCTAATCACAGATATGGTCTTTGTCACATGTATTTAACTCTTACTGATGTGGTACATCGATGGCCACAGACCATATATGTGTGAACAGCATTGCTGTGTTCCAATAAAGCTTTATTCCACTGCAGGAATTTAGTTTGGTTTATACAATCATCCCCTGGTGGGTAGACAAGCATGTTATGGTCAGTATCATTCCCACACGAACATGTGTTAGTGCATAGGAGTATTTTTGTGGAGTTGGACTCTAGAATTGGAATTGCCAGATGCAAGAGTTAAAGGATATAGACACTGTGAGTGTTTATATATGTTTCTGAAGACAAGCATGTAATGAAGGAGGGCTTCTGGAAAAGGTCAGGACTTTTACATCTAGACTTACTTTCTGTCTGTAAACCTATGCTGTCTGAAACAAAGGACCCAGTATGCAAGAGTTCCCTAAATAAAACCCTTAAGTTCCTCTGCTGTAGAGATACACTGTTGCCTTTACCACTGGATTAAAAGAGAGGGTCATTCTAGTAGCAGCAGCATGTAGGCTTAGAGGTACTGAGGAAGCAGTCCGGAATCAGGGCTGCCTGTGGTAAAGTAGGAACCAGGGGAGCCATCAGAGAGCATGGCTTTTGGTAGAGCTCCTATGCTCCTGTTCCCAGGCTTGGTACTGCAGAGGAAATTGCTATAAAAGGCCATGCAGGGACTGGCATGCACGACCATATGTTCACCTCCAGGCCACAGCAGGCATAGGTAGATTGAGCTGGAGACAGGGGACCAAATGAAAAGCAAGGGAGTTTGGACTATCATCCAGCTGTTAAGGCTCACTCATGACCAGTCAGTTTCATGAGTGAAGCCACGGTGTCAGGGGAGCTGGGGACTCAGGATGAGCAGGTCAGGACCCAGGATGTGGTTCAAGAGAGGGTATAAGCTGTGTACAGCAGAGGTGCAGCTGAATACCAGTTAGATGGCAGGAACCATGAATGGTGATGGCAGAGAAACTGGCCTGTGTTGTGATGAGAGACTATGGCAATAACTAGGTATCACAGCAGAGCCTGGGAGATCTCTTCGAATTCTGTATAGACTAAAGGTTGATGGACAAGCAGTAAACACTGAGGTGAGAGGGGTAAGGGTCCCTGGTACCTTCCAGATAATCAATGATGCTGAGCCATTCATAAATGTACAGAACACTGGCGACCTAGGAGTGAGTTTGTCATAGTCCCTGCTTTCTGGACTCCTGTTGGTCTAGCAATAAGGGCAGGTGGACTTGAGGTTCATTCCATTGCTGAAGAAGTTCTCATAGACTTTGAGCCTAAGTAAACCATTTCTTCTCTGCTTGTTGCCATTGTCTGGTGTCTTGCCACAGCAATGAAAAAAATCACCAAGACACTAAGATTTTATTTTGGTTCATTTAAACAACCACTGATGGTGGAGAAAATTAAAAATTCTAAGCAAAGCTGAAAAGATTGATCAGCACATTCCAGCACCAAGTTCTTCCAGATTTCTTTGCTGTCTACTGAATTCAACAGTTTTGGAAGGTAGCATCTCAGGGGATGTATTTCCAGTAACTAGGGATTTGCCCTCAGATCTTTCTAAATTTTATGTAACCCCCCCCAAGCCCTGTTCCTGTGAATCGAACCTAGGGCCTTGTGCATGATAAATCAAGCAAGTACTCCACTACTAAATTACATCCCCAGCTCTTGAGTCACTTAAAGTTTTTATTTTGTGACAGGCTGTCACTAAATTGTTCAGGCTGGCCTTGTACTTACTTGAACTTGTGATCTTCCTGCCTCAGCCTTCCATGTCACTGGGGTTACAGGCTTGACGGCTGCAGGCAGATCTAGCAGTACTGTTTCACTTTCTTTACTTACTCTCTCCCAGCTCTCCTCTTCTATCCAGCCTTCAGTGAGGCAAGAACAAGGGAGTTGTTCCCAGGATGTGGGGCAGATAGATGTCCTTCGAACACGTGGTGTGGGTTCTGCCCATTGTTCTGTGACATCTCCATGTCTAGCCTGCTTTCCATTCGCACAGCCCCAAGTGTTTCCACTGCTTGCACATTTGCTAAAATAAACCCCCACTCCTTAAAAGAAATCCAGCACCAAAAGAATTTTCACAGCCTGTCCTGGCGGCTGCCAAGAATACATAGTCCCAGTTTTCAGTGCAAGCTCAACGTGCGTTTGTAATAACGCAGCCTCAGAGCACTCAATTTGAGGGGCCCACATGTCAGGTAAAAACCTAGAAGGACTGAGTGTCCAGATGCCCGGGGAGTAGTGAGGGGTGGGGAGACTGCGGGAGGTAGCCATGAGCTTGAGACCCAAGGGGTCTTAGTGTCCACTCCTTTGGGTTACAACCCAGGGCTAAGAAAAATAAAAATCCAGAGGAATCCTAGTTGGCATGTTCCTAGCCCAGATGGAAGTGAAATGGAACAAACTCTTAAAGGGCTCCAAAGACAACACATGACAAGTGTTTATTGCCAGCAAATTCAAGGTATGTTGGCTCACGCAGCCGAAGAGAAATGTTGGGAAGGGGGAAGACAAGACTGATGATTGTTGAGTGAGAGACCGAGGCTCTCCCTGCCAACTGTGAATTGCCAGTTCTGTGAAGCATGGCTGCTTCTGAGCAACCTAGCAGGGCTGCTGTGAGCCAGGAGGAAGGGGTGCAGACAGCCAGGCGACAGGCATTTTAGGGCTTCTGGCGTGTCAGTTCCCTCTGCCACGATCTCAGCCACTCTGCCCACCCTTCCACACCAGCTAGTCAAGTTCTGTCCCCAGTTCCTTTCTTGTTGCAGACACCCCTTCTCACTTGCCCTTATCCCCCTCATCCCAACTGGCTCCTTCTCACTCTCTGCCTAGTCACCCTCTGCAGATCTCTGGAGGTCTCCAAGGAAGTCAGTCTATCTCTGCATAGCTTCCCTATGTGTTTGGCGACCCCCGTGTCTCCCATGGCAAACCCCACGCTCTGAGGAGGCAAGCTTGAAAACACACCCCAGATACATTTGCCATGCATGGTGTTCCAGAAGATCAGGACTGAGATAGGATGAGAGGAGCCAACCATGCAGCAAGGGGAAGAAACAGCAGTGGTTGTTTCCTGGGCATTTGAATGGGCTTGAACCTCTGTCTGAAGTACAGAGGGACCTAGGCGCTTCCCAGGGTGGGGCATCCTTCCTCCCACCAGAATCCTGAAAGCACTTGATCCTGGGCTGAAACTCCCAAACTACAAACCAAAACTAACCCTTTCTTTGTGTAAGCTGATTGGTCTCAGGTGTTGGTTATAGTCATGGAAAACTGACTCGAACAAAGGGCACCCTAACTAGCATTCTGATTCTTTAATTAAATTCTTTGTTTCTTGAATTGAAATGTTATTGTATTCATTCCCCCTTCCCTCCCTCCAACCCATCCCTCCCATATCTCCTTCTCCTCCCAAATTCATGGTCTCTTATTCTTTAACTCACGACAGAAACTATTCATTGCATAGGGGAGGCGGAAGGGGAAAGATAGACATATATTGCCCTTTGGAGACACCCCCCACAACCTAAAACCTTCTACTACATCCCACCATTTCTCAGTAATAGCCTGGGCTGGGGAACAAGTCACTAATGCGTATGCCTTTGGGGAATGCCAAGACCCATCTCTGGCACCTTGTCTCCAAAGGCTCTGCCCTGCTGTGCTGGTACACTGGATGGCCCAACTGAACCTGTGTGGGAGTGTCACCTTTCCTCTTTAAGGCCACCGTGTTGTTCCCCATTATGGACTCCTGGACAGTGAATGTAGGTGACACACCAGTGACAACTCAGTCTGGTTGCTGCTGGCAAGAGCAGGTCTTGCATGGTCACCACAGCCATGTCTGAGCTCAGCTCCCCCTTCTATAGATTTAGAAGCCAAGGCAGAGGGGGCTGGTGGGACACCCCTCAGGTCCTCTGGTGAGCCAGGAGAGGAGTGTAATCAAACCCAGCTGTAGTGATATAAGCTCCAATTTGCTTTTCCTTCTTTCCTTGGGGTCCAGTGCGTTTCTGAAACGAAAAGCCAACTGACTTTGGAAAAGTGTCTTGGATTTAGTCACATGCTGCTGCTTTGCTCTCTGCACAGCCCTAGGAAAGGCTATTACTTTAGGCAACTTCCCAAACAGTCAGCAAGCAATTATTGAGCACCCTTTATTTACCCAGAGTTGTGATAAGTCTGGAGTGAGTACAAAATCTGGTTTGTATCAAGTGTACAGTGATGACTCCTGGCTTCAAACAACTTTGTGAATCAAACCCACAGAGCACGACATCTGACCAAATATTGATCACAGAACAGTCCAATGTCATAGAACTCACACACATTAACTACTACTTTCGAGGAAAAACAAATAATACTAGTGTGTTTTTATATGAAACAAAACATACACATACATGACAGCAGTTAACTCAAGCATGACTGGAAAATCTGAAATAGGTGTCAGACCTCTAATTAAAAAGATTATTTCCTGCAAACTCAGATGGAATATCCTTCTGCTTGCATGTTTTAAATCCCACGTAAAACAAACTCTGCAAGGAATGTGAAGTTTATTGTCAGACTGAACATGTTAAGTTTCAAAACATTGCCGTCAGTCTGAGGACACGAGGCAATGGAAGCTTTGAAAACAGCTCCCTGGATGCCCAAGCCCCATCCATCGCCATGGACCCCCCAGCCCCTCTGACAGCAGAGAATGTCTGGTGAGTCAGAGCCATGTCCATTAAAATCACCCAGTGAGCCTTCTGGTCCCACCACTGGACTAATCCAAACTCCAGCGTTGTCTCTCCTATATCCTCCATGGCTTTTCCCAGCCAAAGTTTCAATGACTCAGGTTCTACTGTGTTCCCTTGAGCAGTTACACAGCAACCAAAGAGAAGGAATTTTTCTCTTTTACTGACTCTGACTTTCCCTTTCCATCTTTTCCTACTGCCATGTTCTTGCTGGCGTCCTTGAGACCACCCACTGTGCCTCTCCTCCCACGTGAGTGCAGGATTCAGATGCTTCTGAATCTTGAGAACCATGGCTGTGGACATGTGTGAGAATGGCCCCGGGCACTGGGGTCCTCTCCTTAGGTCTAGGTACATTCTAGGGTCAGTTTTTAGTGTTGCTGCACCTTCAACACCTCTCCCTCTCTCCCTCCCTCCCTCTCTCCCTCCCTCCCTCCCTCCCTGCCTCCCTCCCTCACTCACTCTCCCCCTCCCTCTCTCTCTCTCTCCCTCTCTCTTCTCTCTCCCCTCTCCCTCCCTCCCTCCCTCTCTCTCTTTCTCTCTCTCCCTCCCTCCCTCTCTCTCTCTCTCCCCTCTCTCTCTCTCTCTCTCTCTCTCACACACACACACAGACCTGCACTCATATACACACTCCATCCATCACACATCTTTCTATTAATTTGGTCAAACTTGGTCCCATAGAAAACCCCTAAGTGGGAAAATATGGAGAGTGTCTTTGGGACAGAAAGTTTGGCTGTGTCACTTAGTCTATTACTGTCAAATAGAAATCCAGATACAAGAAACCTTTAACACTTCTGTTGTTTGTCCCTATGAGCATTTACATTTTTATTTTTAAATTTTATTTTATTTTTAATTATGTGTATGAGTGTGTGTCTGTGTCCATAATGGGAACGCAGGTATCTTTGAGCACCAGAAGAAGATGCCAGATCCTCTGGAGCTGGTTAGGAGCCAACCAATGTGAGTGCTGGGAACTGAGCTGGGGTCCTCTGTGAGAGTTGTATGTACTCAATCCTTGAGCCATCTCTCCAGCTCACCCCCACACCCCACCCTAGAGGCAAGTTTGTTCTTTCTCCCTGTGTCCATTTTAGAAACGCCACCACAATTTCCAAGTCTTCTTTCAAAATCTTAAGCCAAAAGAAGCTTGTCTAATTATAGGTAAACTGAATTTTTTGACTTTTTAGCTCAGTCATAATGTGGGAATACTAGCCTGATACTAATATTTGCTCTTATTGATAAATGTACCAAGACAGATACCATCTTTATTCTAAGAGGTAGTAGGGTTCCATTATGGGAGGGGAAGAATAGAGGCGTAGAGATGTCAAATGATTTATTAAAGTCTGGTTCGGGGCACCTGGATGCTGACATTGTGTCCTGTTCTTCAAACTCAAGTACCTTGGAATGACCAAGGTACTGGGAGAGTGGCAGTCGGGGGAGGGACTAGAATCTTTGGCCCTGCTGAGTTCTGTCACTGTGTTGAATGGAACGTGTCACCCATGTGTTCAGTGTGCACACTCATGGATGTCGGAGTCACTCACACATCTGTCTCTAAAGGTCCATCTAAGTCAATGAGTGTAGACATAGTCTCGGGTGACCAGGACTGTGATTGTGGGGAAAGGATGGCCTTCTGAGTCTCAGAGAGACCGCCACACAGCTCCATTTCTGTGCGTGATTTTGCTTTGGAAAATGGTGGCAGTGTCTCCTTCTGTCTGTTACTGATGGCGATGTGTCTGCAGAGGCGGAACGACACTGCATCCTCCCGTGTGGTTTTGCATCAGAGTTGTTCATTCAAACTCTTGTTCTCACTGTCGCATAGCGACTGCGTTATCAGCTGAGCCAGCCGCTCCCGGCCTCTCTTCCTCCCCTATAACTCCCCTATAACACAGTGGGCTGCCTCAGTCCATCAGCCATAGCTTCTGGCCTTGTAGGTTTTCTTCCTGGCTGTGTCCCTGGATGCATTTAGCATCATTTCTCCAGTTCTCCCCACAGTCCCCAGAGTCTGTGGCAAGCAGTTCTATGTTAAACATTTCCACTGAAGTCTCAATTTCTGTTTTATTTTACTCTGGGGTTTCATAGTTAAGAAGTTTTGCTTCAGAAGATGGAGAAGTAGCTTGGCTGGTAGAATGCTTCTCCAGCTTGCAGGAGAGCCCTGAGCCTGATTGCCAGCATCGTCTAACCTGGGCATGGTGCTGTGTGCCTGTAGTCTCAGCACTCGGGGGGTGAGAGCAGGAGGATCAGGAGTTCAGGCTTACCTCCCCAGATTTAATAAGTTGGGATGTTGGATACCCTGTCTCAGAAAACAAAATGAGCAAGCAAGCAAACAAACAAACCAATTTACCAAGCAACCAACCAAAGAACTCCACCAAAACCCCAAACTAACAACAAAGAAAGCACTCAAAGGTTGAGTTTATTTTTAAAATATGCTTCCCTTCTACCCGTATCTTAAGTATACTCTCCCACTTATTTAAAACAGTTGTCTTCTGCCTTTGGTAATTCAAAGAATGAGCTGTCTTTGCAGGATTTTTACCCAGTGTCCATGTCTGTAAAGTGGGGATGATGTTACCTTCTTTTCACTGTTCCAATAAGGATTGGGCTAGTGCCTGAAAGCACCCAGCCTGGGAGCTGGTTCATACAGGGACATATTTCATAAGCAGCCATCATTTTCAGGGCGGGGAGTATCATGGTTGGAGAATTCTACAGCAAAAACTACCACCAGGACCAGAGTCAAAAAATGAAGAATGAAGGAGAAAAAAATGGAGCTGGGCAGACACATGGGATAAAGTTCCATGGGGTTCCTCAATTACCTATTGTCCTATGAGACACTCATCTCATGCTTGTCTGTCTCATTAGAGTTTGTGAATCCCATTGTTGGTGCAGCCTCAAGTCAAACTCACTAAAAGCCAGTTAGGGAGATATTCCAGGCAAGGTTTGCATGTCCTGTCTCCTCAGCGGCCTTCTTGCCTTGCTGCACAAGCCTCCCTTTTATGCACAGACACTGGGCAGATCTGAAAGATTATTTTCTTTTCTGAACTGAGTCTGGGGGCTTTGGGCCTCGCCTGGGTTTTGGGTCTTCCACGCCAGGCTTCCTGTGGTCAGGAGAGGGAGCTGGGAAGCAGTGCAGGAACTGCAAAGCTAGGCTGGGAGGGGAGGAGGTCAGAGTGGAGCTCTGCTCTTAGCCTCATGGAAACTTCCTGCCATGACAGTAGAGAGAAGGCAGGCTTCTGAGGCTCAAGCTGCTCACCTGGCTGCAGCCAGCAGGCATTCCCAGTGTGACAACAGCCTAAGAAGTAAGGTAAGTGCAAAAAGCTGGGACACCTGATGGGACAACTGGATATCTATCACCCAAGGTGGTAAAGGATGTTCACTTTGTTGAAGGTCAGATTTGTGTCAGTGTGAGTTGGCCCTCCAAGGTCGACTTTAAAAGCTGTTGACGGCTGTCTTTGCCATTTGTCCCTTTTCCATTCCTCACATCCTGCTAGACTCGAAGTCCCTCAGTCATGTTTGTGTGTGCACCTGTGTGTGCATATGGTGTGTGTGTGTGTGTGTGTGTGTGTGTGTGTGTGTGTGAACATGCATGGAGGCTAAAGGACAACCTTGATATTATTCCTTAGGCTCCATCTGCCTTTTTGTTTGTTTGCTTTCGTTTGGAAACAGGATCTTTCGGTGGTCAGGGACATGCCAAGTAGGCTAAGCTGGCTGGCCAGTGAACTGCGGGAGTCCTCTTGCCTAGGACTACAGGTGCATGCCTCCACATCCGGCATCTTCACGTGGGTGCTGGGGATTGAACTCAGGACTTCATACTTTCAAGGCAAATATTTTACTAACAGAACCATCTCTCATTAGTTTTTTTTCTATCCCCCACCTCCCTGGATCCCTTTTCTGGTCAGTGTGGCTGCCATCCTGGCTGAAGGTGGCAGGCACCTTGTGAACAGCTGTGCTGAACTTAACCGTGCTGTGGTTCCCAACGCTGTGCCATTTCCCAAGCCAGACCTGCTTCCTCAAAACGTGGTCCATGTCCCACGGAGACCTTGGCCCTGCCTGTTAGTGGACAAGTTTCAGTCCCTATGGATTGCCTGCTGCCTGTCTGGCATGGGGACACAAGTTTTGCATGCCCTTCTCTCACCAGGGAGCTGATGGGAAGAAACCCCTCCCATCCAGGGCTGCCAGGACGAGTCCTTTCCCAATGTCATGTCACCACGGTGGTTTCCGGAGCTGGTCTGTGGACAGTGTGTTTGCATCACAGCCTCTTCTTGGACTTTCCCACCCCTCCTCTTCCTCTGATGGTCTGAGTCCTGGGTTCCACATCTGGTTCATTTTGCTATTAAAAAAGTTTTTCTGGCTAGAGGTCTCCACTTCCAGGAAGGCTCTCCCAGCAGCGTGGGAGTCAGGCTGACCAGGGGGCCAGCGGCTGGTCATCTGCTCTCCCCAATCCAGGATACTGTTTCCTTGACTCACCTCTTCTTCCAGTGTGGGTTGTACTTGTCCTGACCAGCCAGACCACGTGGGAAGGCAGCTGGAAGGAACTGTTAGAGCAGTGCTTCTCAACCTGTGGGTTGCAACCCACTGAGGGGTTGTCAAACAACTCTTTCACAGGGGTCACATAGCTGATATCCTGCATATCAGATATTTATATTATGATTTATAACGATAGCAAATTTATAGTTATGAAGGAGTAATGAAATAATTTTATGGTTGGGGCCACCACAACATGAGGAACTGTATTAAAGGGTCACAGCATTAAGAAGGTTGAGACTTAGGCATGACGTGACCAGGAATCCGTCATTCCAGGCTCCTGCCTTACCTGTCGAAACCCTGTTCTGATCTTTGAGAAAGTGGTGGGTACATAATGTCACTTTCTCAGCAACATCACGACCTTGACTCCCCAGGACTTCCCACATTAGAAGTGACTTGAAATTGTGCATCCTTGTTCCCACATGGTTGGTAACCTCCTGGGGGCCCCTGGTCCAGGGAGGGCTTCCTGACTCCAAGCCACTGCTGAGAGAGTCGCTAATTCCACGTGCGATACTTTAATTGTGTATATACTAGGATAAATATGTCTAGTGATTTGAGAAAATGTTATTCTGGGTACACCCATGAGCATGTTTCTAGATGAGTTTGACATTCGACTGGGTGAAATAAATAAATAAATTGCCCTCTCTAGCATGGTGGGCCTCATTCCATTAGCTGAAGGCTTGGGCAGAACAACAATGAAGACATAAGGGATTTAGCTCCTCCTGCCCGATTGTACCCAGCCAAGACTGGCAGTCTTTGAACGCTGTAACACTGACTCTTCTCGGGTCTCAAGTCTTTTGGCTTTTGGATTGTTATGGTTTGAATCTGAAATGTTCCTCATAGATGTGTGTGTGTGTGTGTGTGTGTGTGTGTGTGTAGGCCCGAGAACAACCTTCGTTTTTGTTCCTCGGGTGCTGTCCACCTCGGATCTTGAGACAGGGTAGGGTAGACTATTTGACCTGAGAGCTGCAGGGATCCACCTGTCTCTGTCTCTGCACTGTGTGTCACCACTCCTGACTTTTCTACAGGGATCTGGGGATCAAACTTAGGTCCTCACACTTTGAAGGCAAGAGTTACTGACTGAGTCATCTGCTGAGCCCCAGTAACAAGAACTATCCTGGGAGCTTGTGCTCCCTTCAGGACCTGGGGTCTGTCTGGCAGAGGCAGGTCAGTAGGGACAGGACTTGATGATTGCCCCTTCCAGGGGTTCTAACCTTGTTCTCTGCTTCCTATCTGTCTTGAGGGTGAGTGACCCTCACCACGCACTTCCACAGCCCAGAACAGAATTGCCCTCCCTGCTGGGATGGACTGAAATCAGGATCCCAAATGTCCTCCTTCAGGTGTGTATTGTGTTCACCCAAATGCAAAGAAAGGAAGCTAAGAGACATAGGTGGGGACTTAAACTACCAGCCTGCCTACGTCTCCAGCTTGCTGGCTGCAGATCTTGGGACTTCATCACTCTCCATAATCACACAGCACCCATTCTCCCTACCTGGACCTGCTGGTTAGCTCTGTGCATTGGGAGACTCTGTTCCATGACTCTCAACCTAGGCTCTGCTTCACCCTTTTTGCCCGGGGCCTTTATGCACTGATTCCTACTCTCTGCATCTTTTACAGAAGCCACATAGCTCTGTTCTTTTCACTCATTGTTCCCCAGAGTGTGGCATTTGAGACCAACCTAAAAATCAAAGATGCCCAAGTTCATCACCCATTTCCCCAGTCCACAAATCTGCCCCTCAGACTCCCAGGCCAGGACCTTCCTACTAATAAAACTAAAAACTTCAAATGGGTTGTTTGAATAACAGAGAACACTGCATTTGGTCCTAAAGTAGTCTAAAAATGTCCACTACTCCATGGTAACAGAACATATGAAACTAACAATAGAAACAGTTGATTGAGTAAATGAGGAAGAAGAGAAAAACTGCCGAGTATTTTGCGTCACATGGATACTGTGTCTTGGAGAAGGAGCTGTGTCTTCTTGCCCCTACATGGTGCCTTGCTTCCAAAGGAGTGGACTCACTTGCAGCTGAGAAACTTGTAAGCCCTTGCAAGTGGCTAGGGTGATGTCACCGCAGTAAGTCACTCTGATAGAAGTGGCCCTCTGGCATGATGCCGTGGGAGAGACACTTCATCTCTGAGGTTTCCCTCAGGCTGTGGTCTAATATGAGAACACGTCACATCCAATTGAGGAGCATTTTGCAAAAATACCTGGCTGGGACTCTTCAGAGGTGTGAAGGCCGTAAAAACAAGGGAAGACAGAGGAGCTGTCACTGCTGAGGGGAGCCTAGGGAGGCCCACTGCGATGACGAACTGAAAGGTGATACTTAGCATGGGCCTCTGGAGCAGAAAAAAGACACGGTGGCTAGAGGGATCTGGTGAAATTCAAATGAGGCCTGGAATCTAGTTAATAGTGATGTACCAGTGGTTGTTCGTTTTGACAACTGCACCACAGAAATATAAGATGATAACGTTAGGGGAAACGAATTGGCCAAGAAGAGATAGGACCAATGCTGAACTGTCTTTACATATTCTTACTGAGCCTAAAACAATCCCCAAAGAGTTTGCTTAAAAAGAGGAGGCAGGTTAACTCTGAGCATGTCTTTCTTCTCCTCTTCTCCTCTTCTTCTCTGAGTGTGTGTGATATGTATGGTGTGTGTGTGTGTGTGTGTGTGTGTGTGTGTGTGTGTGTGTGTGTGTGTGTGTGAGGCCCACTCAAAGACCAGAGGTTAATATGGGGTGTATTTCTCTATTTCTCATCTTGTATACAAAGTCGGGGTCTCTCAAGTGAACTCAGAGTTTGTCAGTTTGGTTGGTCTAGAGAGTCACCTTGTCCTGTTTCTGCCTACTGAGCCTGCTGGGACTACAAGCAGGCTGCCACACACCCCCAGCATTGAAATGGGTATGGAAATTCCAAGCTCATCACAGTTGTGTGGTAAAGCTTCCTGGCTGAGCCTCTCTTCAGCCTCTCCTTCCTCTTTGGCTGTGTGTTATTCCACAACTAATAGATAAATACAATCTCCTTATGTAAGATTCAATAAAACAAAAAGAACAAATCTTGAAGTTCCCAGCTTCCAACCCAGCATTCTGCTCACATTCTTGGAGTCCAAAAATGTTTCTGAGGGTCCAAACTTGAGGACCACCCACTAGGTGCCAGGCTTGGCCTTTGATAATGTTAAACATTATGGTTGGACTCTGAAGTGTCCCCACTTCCCCCAGGCCCAATATTTTAATTGTCTGTTCCCTAGTTGGTGGCATTGTTTTGGAACCTTAAGAGGGTGGGGCCTAGTTGGAGGAAGGAGGTCACTGGGGGAATGTTGTTAGGGATATATTATCCCTGCCCACTTCCTGTCTTGATCTCTGATGCCTGGTCTATCATGGTGTGAAGAGCCTTAATTGCATGTTCAGACCATCAAGAGTGAATCTGCCATGCTTCCCTGCTGTGACCTGAAATGCTGAGACCAAACAGGTCTTCCCTTAAGTTTCTGTCAGGGACTATGGTCAGAGTTAGGCAAAAGGGACCAAACTTACTCTTCATGGCAGCCCACTGAAAGAGACCTTGCCAGACCCTTTTCACACATGGAGAAACTGAGGCATGTGGAGACTAAGGATGTTGGCCAGGGTGGGGAGTAGTTGAAGGAGCTAAGAAGTTCAAGCATCTATTGTAACTACCCGATACACATGCACGCACTCACCCTCTTGTTGGGACCAACATCCATGCGTGTGTGCAATCAACTTCTTGTTCTTACCAGTATACATTGGTATGCTTTCCACGTTAATTCTAAGGACCCATGGCCATTTTTCTTAATTATTCTATGCAGTCACTCCCAATCAAGTGTGACTTTGCCATCAGGGGACATTTGCCAAAGTCTGGAGACATTTTTGGTTGTCACAGTTGGGAATGGGACATACCCCTGGTGTCTGGTGGGTAGAGGCCAGGGAAGCTGATTACACACCCTACCATGCACAGAGAAGCTCCCATGGCACACAATTATTGACTGTGAATATTAATAGCACTGATTGAAACCCTGCTGTACGGTATTCTATGGCAAAATAAAAGATCCTTAAGGTCCTTGCATCGCTGACATGTGACATAAATGGGTCACTCACACCTGCCCTTTCTCTTTGACTCGGTTCCTCCCAGATCTCATCTCTCAGTTCTGAATGAATCACTTCTTGTTGGGTATTGCCCTAGTTTCATTTCTGTTGCTGTAATAAAATACCCAGAGAAAGGCAAGTTTTCCTTTATCGATCACCCAGTTATCTTCTTGGAGAACTTGGCTCAAATACAGGGAGAAGTGAAACACAAGCTCAAAATAGGAATTACAAGTGTTTACTGTAAGTCAGGGTACAAACAAACGAACCCATGAAAACTCCAAGGGATAAAGGTGAAAAGTATGAAACCAGCTACAGTTGAAAACAGAAAAGCCAGCAGCAGGAGCTTCAGGCCCCTCTGGTTTTAACGGTCTTAACTGAATGCCTCCTGGAATGGCAGCTAAGATGCATCATGTGTGATTTCCTCCCACAAGCCAGGGGTGCCATTTGTGCTGCTCCAGCCATGTTCTGTTCTCCATCAGTGGGATTTACACACCTGGAACTGTGCGTGGAACTGGTCCCATTACATTTCACTTCCTACACCTGACATGTTTAATATTTAGTTTTCAAAAAAAAAAAAAGAAATCCCTGTTTAGTGCTGGTCTGGAAAGATGCAGTCAGCTAAAGGATTCCTCCCCCCCCCCCGTGGGTAGTTTTGCCTAAATGAGGTGACTGTCAAACCAAGCATCTTCCTGAAGAGGGTGTAGTGACCAGGGTCTCCCAGGAACTAGTAGTAAAGATTACAGAATAATAGAGGAGCTTTAGCAAAAATGTATATAGTAGTTGCCTTTCGGGTTGCTGTGACAACATGCCCGACAAAAGAAAATGGCTTGAAAAGATGCAGTCCATCACAGAAGAGAGGTCACAGTGGGATGGTGATGGACTGGCCATAGTGCCCCTGAAGTCAGGAAAGAGAGAGGTGAATGCCAGCATCAGCTCACCATCTCCTTTTTATTTGCTCTGGGACCCAAGACCATAGAATGGTGGCATTCACATTTAGTGAGGGTCTCTCTTCCTAGGGAAATACCCCAATTCATATGCAAAAATGTGGAAGTGTGTCTTCTAGGTGATTTAAATGCTATCAAGCTGAGAACGAAGATGAACCCTTGGAGGGAGCAAATGCAGTTTTAAGAGGCTCACTGGAAGAACAGTGTGGTCAGAAATGTGTTCCAGAGTCGAGGTGAGAGAAACTTCTAGTACCAGATCTGTGTGGCCAGTGTTACTACAAACCGCTCTGGAAGGATCTGTGGATCCTGACTTTGTAAAGGGCAATTGTGCAGTACATGGCTGAGGGCAGGGGTCAACACCTGACACACTTGACCTTTACCAGTGAGCCACCAGGCTGTGTGCTGAGGCAAGCATACCCCATGACACCTAGGCTGGGCCAGAGCTGATGCTCCACAAACTGAAACTGCTGGGGAGGAGAATGGGGATATCCCAGACTGAGCCCCACTGCAGGGACCCATATGTGGGACAGGTGTGCCCTTGGATTCCCAGGGCACTAGAGACACAGGCTGGGGATCCGAGTGTGAGGGAGACAGTGTTCTATGATTCCTGTTCTCTGTTTCATGGTACCACTTGGTCCAGCCCAGCACTCACCAGAGGTCCAAAGAGTAGTAAGCTTAGAAAAGGAAACAAAATGAACATAAAGACATAGTCATAGTTTTTTTGGGAAAATGTTTTTAATATTTCAGTTCAAACTCAGGACTCAGCTCACCAGTCACCTAAGCTGGTCCTCAGTGGTCACCAGGATGTCAGCATTGAATGGTTGGCCTGTCTCTGTCCCTGCTGAAAGCACTGAGCAGCTGCAGACAGAACGGAGAGGGAGTCTCAAAATTGCTGCCTCCTGCTCCTCAGCAGACACCCCCTACACCCACCCCAGTGAAAAGCACTTACATTCATGATCTGTTTATAAATTTACTGACATTGATTTATGGCCCTCGGTTGGATCCAGTGTTAGTTTCTTCAGGGTATTTCTTTCTTTTTGGGCTTAAAAAAAAAGCGTTAATGTTATGGTTTACGTATTTAATATAGCCACATGCCAGGAGCCACCCGGAAGACAGCTGGGAACCCAATCAACAACCCCTGGGCAGCAACCAGGACTTGATTTATGCCGGGGGCTGCAGCTGGTGTGAAAAGTTGATTCTGCTTGAGTGAGAGCAGATCATAAGAAGACCTCTGTGGGGTTATCAACTCCAAGGAGATGTTGAGAGAGGCAGGGTTTAGATTTGCACTGCCCCTTCCTGTCCTTTAGGCATGTGTCTGAGACATACCAGCCTGGCACCTTCACTGAGGCATGGGGACATTGCTATTGGCCTGGAGTGGCCATCTTCCTGGGACTCCTACTGGCTGGGACTACCACAGTGGGTGTCCACTACCTGGAGATGTACCTTGTGGGGTGGAAACTGCCCCACCCTGGGCATACCTGGCTTGCAGTATTTTCCAAGTGCAAACAGAAATGGTTTTCCTCCTGGCTTATTAGCCAATTAGCTCAAGGTTGAAAATGGAGACGTGTTGCTGGCTTATTTAATAAAAGTCAGGGGTCACCACACAGAGGTCAGAACTCTTCCTACCTATACAAACATGGAATGGAGAGCAAGAGGAGAAAGTCCCGCTCGGTCACTCTCCCTGTCTTCACACATACCAAGGAAGAGATGCTCCTTACACCTGCTAAGAAGGGAGTAGTTGATATTTATCACATGTCCTCCATGGTCAGGAACTCGGCGGGACTTAACCTGATGGTAAGCCTCTACCATGAATACCATTATTCCCGTTTCACAGTTAAAGAAACAGGCTCGGAGAGATGAATTCAGCTTGCACTTGACTGTACATCCCGCAAAGACGGAGGTCAGGCAGAAGCCTAGCCTGACTTTCACCCAGTTCCTTATCTCTGAACCACCCATTTATCCACGTACCCATCACCAAGTATCTTTCATCTGTATGTCACTTATCCATGCACCTTATGTTATCCGCCGTCTGTCTTCTGACTGTTCATCCATCCGTTACCCGCTGTCTAGCCTGTCTCTACCTGCCGTCCATCCTTCAAGCAAAGCCCTACAACACTGGCCGAGAGCCCTCAGAGCTTACATCACGGCTTTTGTGGGTCCCTGGTGCCTGCTTAGAGCTGTAAGACAGACAGACTCCACCTTTCCCCATACAGCCTTTGAGTCGAAAAGAAGAGTTGGGAAAACGGCCCACGCAAAACCCCAGAGCTCCCCTGGATCCAGGCGGAGTCTACCCGCAGGGGCCCCTGTGGACAGCAGGTGGCGCTCGAGTCGGACTGAGTCGCAAGGGGACTGATTTCCTAGGAACAGAAGCCACAGCAGCCACTACTGTGGATAGCCGTGGCGACCTGAGCAGAGGGCGAGCTCGCTGCTGTCGGTGGGCTTTGGGCGGGAGACAACGTGAGGGAGCCGCCGCGGGCCTCTGCCAGGGCCCACAGGACATGGAAAGGTGGGGCAGACTCCTGTCCGGGTTTTGTCTCCTGGGATAACAATGGCCCGCCCTTGAATGTGGACCCCAGTGGGGAAGGCAGACTGGCATTCAGATCAGACCTTCTGTCCCTTCAGCTCCCGAGGGAAAGATGGCTTGCTTGTTCTGTTGGCTACTCCCTTTCTTCTCCCCCAGGGACCAGAGCCATCTCTGCCCTCCCAGGAACAGTCAATTGTAGGCATCAGATATCTTCAGAGTCCTTCCAAACAGTGGCCATTTCCACAATGGATACTGTCCCCCTCCCCAAGGGTCCTCCCAGTCACAAATGTGAGAGAGCTGCGTTGAGCTAACTGTGCTGGCGTTGGCTTCAGACCCAGTACCTCCTTGACAAGCTGTTTCTCCTTCCCACACTGGGCTGCCCAGGGAAAGAAGCCACCTACTGTCTGAGCTCTCTTTCAGCCCAGGCCTTCCTCTTTCCATCTCCACACCCGGGCTTCCAGAGCTCAAACCTTCTAGACCCCTAGACAGGAGCTCATACATTACTCAGCTAAGGGAAGGATGGGGGGAGAGAAACACGGAAACATTTGTTTAAAGTTAATTACTGCAGGCGCTGCTACTAATTGCAATGGCTCAGTTGCTTTCCGTGTTGTGAACCTGTGTGTGCGTGCTTCAAACGGATACTGTTCCGTGTCAGCGAAGCCCTATAACAACTTCACGATCCGGAAAATCTCAGTCTAATAAGCAAAGCTGGCTTTAAATTCTACAGGAGAAACAAGCCTTGCCCGTGTGTGCCAGCACAGGTGTGTGTGTGTGTGTGTGTGTGTGTGTGTGTGTGTGTGTGTGTGTGTGTGTATGTGAGTGTGTAACCCACACACCTATGCAAGCACACATATATGCACACACAGACACACCAGGATGAAAACACCAGAGCCTCGGCCCTTCTGTCCATGCCTTTCCCTCCATAGCTAAAATTAAAATAGCCTCTGTCTCAAAGCTCTCTTTTCCTCTTTTTTTCAATTAAATTTATTTTTAACAGCAATTTAAAAATTAAATTAAATAAACACACCCTCTGTGCCACTCCTAGGCCAGGTGCAGCCGGGGCAAATTTTTACAGCTGAATTACATGACCTGAGAAGCACAGGGCATAAAATGAGGACATTGAGAGACTCGTGTGTCCAGTGCATGGCCAGTGCTGGCGCAATAACAGCTCTGGAGACAGCAGTGGCCCCAGCAGCAGAGGGCGGGGCCTAGAGCCCTTACTCAGCAGGAGGACTCCTATATACTTTGGAACTCTTTCCTGAACCTAAACATTATTGCTAAGAAATGGATAACGGTGTGAGAGGCCGTCGCCTGCCAGCTGGGCTCACACGTCGATGCATATGTGAGTTTCCATCCAGGGCTGCAGGGAACATTCCAGACCCTACCCTGCCTGGGTTGGTGAGGGACTGTGCCCAAGCTCTGGAAACCTTTTGTTCTGGAGTGGAGTGGACACTATGGCAGGATGGAGGTTGGCCCTCCACAGTTTGAGCTCTGTTGCCTAAGGACCCCAGGGGCAGGCGTTGAGAGACCAGTGAGCCCAGTTCTCCTGTAGTCCCCACTGTCAGTCACCCTGGAATGCCCCAGTACAGGGAGACCCAGGCCAGAACCCCCCACCCCACCTGTCTGTAACCATATCAGGTGGCAGGAGAGAAGGCAGAGATGTTTACTTTCAGTGACCACAGCAACTAAGATGGTTCTGGTTGCTTCCTAGAGAGTGTTTTTGTGGGTAAAAGTCACACAGTGTAAAATCACCAGTATAAATATTAATTATTAATATTTATTAAGAGTAGTTACTAGGGAATGCTAATATTAACATATCAGTAATGTTCCTTAATAATATAGAAATTATTTCATCATGCCAATTAGCAATCAACAAAATGTCCCACAGACATTCACAGGCTAACCGGAGGGAGGTGGCTCCTCAGTTGAGGTTCTTTCTCCCCAGGCATCTCAAGCTGAAAATCAAGATTAGCCATTACCAATTCCATCTGCAACGTGCACAGCCTGGCTGTCCTTGTCATTCATGGGGCCTTTGGTGGCACCTGGCTTGTCTGCATGTTTCCTTAGAATGTCTTTCTCTCTGCCCCCATCACAAGTCCCTTATGTGAGTGGTGACAGTGGTGGCAGGGGGTCAGTGGGTGAATGTGCTGGTTTGAATGTAATTGGCCGCCATAATCTCATAGGGGTAGTGCTATTAGGAGGTGTGCCTTTTTTGGAGTAGGAACTGCCTTATTGGAGGAAGTGTGTCACTGTGGGGGTGGGTTTTGAGGTTTGCTGTGCTAAAGCCCCCAGTGTTACAGACCACTTCCTGTTGACTGCAAGATGCAGGACTCTCAGTCACTTGCTCAACACCACCATCTGCCTGCACACCACCATGTCTTGCTGTGATGATAATGGACTGAGCCTCTGAACTTCAAGCCAGCCCCCGTTAAATGTTGTCATGGTGTCTCTTCACAGCAATAGAAACCCTGACTAAGATGTTAAGTATTCTAGGTCTTTTGCCTCAATCCCAGCAGCTGCCACAACATTCAGTGGGGCAGCATCTCTATTGAGTATTTCTCTTCTGGTGCTGCTGCTGCTTCCGGTCCCCCTCTTCCTCTTCCTCTTCCTCTTCCTCCTTCTCCACCTCTTTTCCTCCTCTTAAGACAATGTAGCCTAGGCTGGTCTTGAACTTAAAATTCTTTTACCTCAGCTTCCCTATTTTGAGATAGAGGTGTGCCTACGTTGATCTCTCTCTCTCTCTCTCTCTCTCTCTCTCTCTCTCTCTCTCTTTCTCTCTCCCTTCTGTCACAGCATGCAAGTGGAGGTCAGAGGACAACTTTCAGAAGTTGGCTCTCTCCAACCATGTGGGTTCTGGAGATCAAGCTCAGGTCAATCAGGCTTGGTGGCAACTGTCTCTACCACTGAGCCATCTTTCTGGCCACATTGATGCACTCTTAGTCAGAGCTTTTCCCATTTGTCTGTTTTTTATGTGCATGTGGTATGTGTGTGTGCATGTGCACATGCATGCGTGTCCATGTTTCTGCATGTGTCATGGTGCACATGCATGCACCTCCCCTGAGGTTGACGTCAGAAGTCATCGCCTTGTTCTTTCACCTTGTTCACTGAGGCAGGGTCTCACAACCGAACCCAGAGAGAGACCCAGGGTATGGCTAGTCTCACGGACCAGCTTGCTCTGGGTTCTCCTGTGTCCTCTTTCCAGACCGACAGTTACAGGCAGGCTCCACCCATCTCATATTCATGTAGGTGTCTGGCTATCTGAATCAGGTCCTGTATTTGCACAGCAAAGAGTTTAGCCACTGAGACGTCTCCCCGGCCCTGTGAGAAATGATTTTTAATGCGCTAAGTTCTGGGGATGTTGAAGGGTGGAGGATACACAGGTTCAGGGCAACCATCGTTCCTTCTGGTGGAGTGTGGGTGCCTGGGGTTCTCAGGGCACGGTGGGAAAGGTCGTTTAGATCATTAGCTGTGTCTGCTGTGGCCTCAGAGTTAGCAAAGGGCAGCAAGAGGGCCACAGATTTGCAGTGCTTGAGTGCATCCAACTGCTCCATCTTACAGTGGAGGAGACTAGGTGCAGAGAGGGGAAGTGACTTGATCCAAGGAAAATCAATTTCCTACCAGGACTTCCCGCCCAGGGCGATGAGCTAACACGTTGGCACCCGTCACCGAGGCAGAGTGGAGCACGGGCTCCTTAAGACAGTCTTCCGTTTCCCTTTGAGGTGGTGGATTTTGACATGGGAAGACATTAAAGGAGAAGGCATGACTCAGACCTTCTGAAGCCACTAAAGAGCGTATTAAGCCATCGACAGCTTTTTCTGATTTTTGGTTTTCTTGCAGTAGTTCAACATTTTCCCTTCTTTTAATGTAAACAGACTTTCCCCCTTTGGAGAGAGCCAAATCCCCAGTGTATCCGTTAAAGGAGGGAGTTTTTTTTTTTTTTTTTTTTTTTTCTGACTTCACAACTGAAAGAATGGAGGAAAGCAATTGGATGTCATCAGGATTTGTGCCGCCACTTCTGAGATCAGTCCCCGGGGTTTTAGTTGGGGCTATGCCCCCATCATCTTTGGAAGCTGGCCACACCCTGTCACTTTGCTTAGAGTCTTCCAAGCTTTGACTTCATTCTGAATTACTCTCAGGCCAGTTGTTTAAAGGTCTCTAGTGCCCAGTAGACAGCCAGCTCCTCTGGGCAGGGACCATGACTTATTTATGGTGACCTTGAACTCTGACCGTTCACCAGTGCACACATTCACATACGCTTGCATGCCAAAGCCATTTGTGGCGTGCCTAGCCTGTAGTGCCAGAACATATTACACGAGAGGACTGCCTGAGCCCGATGGGACACACAGATAACATATGTAATGGAAAATTCTCACGGAGCAGTGACTCAGCCAGCTTAGCCCAATGGGACTTTGCTTTGTACAGCTTGAGGTTATTAGGGTGACAAATGGCTACCGACACAGAGTTCCCGTGATGAGAAGGGGATGCTGGAGAAAAATGTCACCAGCTGCAAAATCCTATAACTTTCTTTTTTTCTTTTATGTTTTAAAATGTAAAACATTACGAATACCTATGCAAACAGGAATTCTAAGAGCATCGAGTCCCACCTAGCACCCAATATTTTCTCAAGAGGATTTCCTTTAAAACACTTTATTATGTATCACACACACACACACACACACACACACACACACACACACACACACAGAGAGAGAGAGAGAGAGAGAGAGACAGAGACAGAGACAGAGACAGAGACAGAGACAGAGACAGACAGAGAGAGAATGCACATGTAGAGGTCAGAGGTCAACTTTCCTGGAATCAGTTGTCTCCTTCAAGGCAAGGTCTCTCTTGCTGTTCCTGCTACGTTGCTGTGTATGTGAGCCCCTCCATGGGATTCTTTCTCCACCATCTCTCCAGCCCAAGGCCATTCTTTCATCTTCATTTTACTCTCTGCCCCAAACTGGAGTATTTGGAACAAGCTTGGTTGTCACGTCACTTTGTTATGTATGTGGATAGAGATCTCTGACAGATGAGGAGTTTGAAGAAGATACTTAGAGGTCCTGGTACCTCTAAAATCTATAGTCTTTTGCTTGCTCCAACAGGGTGTTATGAAAGCCAGACTGTCCTCACCCTCACTGTGGAGCCAAGGATGGCCTGCTTTCTGATCTGCTGCCTCCATGTCCCCAGTGCCGAGACTGCAGGTCGGCACCACCATGCCTAGTTCTATGTAGTGCTGGGGATTGAACCCTGGGCTTCATGCATGCTAAGCCAACACTGTGCCAGCTGAGCTACGTATCCAGTTCCAGGGATTCTTAAATAGGGACGGTTTTGCTCACAAGGGAATAGTTGTCACACTGGGTGGGGGTGCTAGAGGTATTTAATAGAGGCATGGACCCTGTTATAAATAAGCTACTATAGCTTCCCCAAACCTAGCCCTAAAGATGAGAAAGCCAGAGTGCCAGGGTCTGTGGAGAAAGTCTGGCCTACAGGCTTCACTCCTTTCTTGAATACAATTAGTGGGGGACAGTGACATTGTTGGGTCCCGTGGAGCTGTCTTGTCTAGCAGCTCTCTCCTTTCACGCATGCTCCTCTGAACTTGGCCAGTTCCTAGAACTGGGGGATTGGATTGCTCATGCTTCCTCAACATGGATCCTGGGGCTCTCCCAAGCAGAGGCATCTTCCTCAGGGAGCGTCTATGCCTTCAGTAGGGTGTTGATGTTGAAGGGCTTACAGATAGGCTCACAGAGGAAACTATGTGCCACAAAACTTCACACCGTTTGGCCTTTCCTCATGGTTTTTGTACATATCAACTTGTACAAATATATGTGCATATCTGCTACTACTGCTATTTAAGAAAAATCCCCATTTCTTCGGTGGTTTTATTTGGACACCAAGAAACTTGACATTTCCATAGAGGCAAGCTTCCAAACCAGGATGAAAGAGAAACTAATGACCCCTTGAAACTCTAATGTCTGGAGTCTTCATGCTATCTGCTCACCGACTTCCCCATGTTCTCATGGGGTGCTTAACACACCACTCACGTAGTACTTTCCCCAAATCCAAGTGCTTGCCACTCCAATGGTTGTGGCTAAAGCCAGAGAGACAAAGGTAGAGAGTGATGCTCTTGCACATAAAACAAAACAAAACAAAAAAAGCAGTCCAGAGCCCCAAGACTTGTCTTTTAAGACAGGGAGGCCTTCACCTAAGGGTCTGTTGGAAGTAAGACACACAGCTAGCAGAGAGGTGAGATGGACTCCAGAAGGAGCACATTCTGGTGGACACCAACAGCCTCAATCCTGCGGCTCCTCGGGTTGTCACTACTACCATCGTCACCATCATCGGTGGGGACACTGCCGATGTCATCAAGAGCTAGGAAAGGAGACAATGGAATGGCAGTGATGGAGAACTGGCTGCTTGCCACTCCTGCTCTCCGTACTGAAGGAACAGGGTGGGGGAGCAGGGAAACAGATAAGCCCAGACTTACAAGGCTAATGTGAGCCAACAGGAAGGATTTATGGGGTGACATGACTTCCATGAAAGAGGGCACACAGGGCAGGTGGAGCTAATGCAGTCTGGGAAAGCTTCCAGGAGGAGCCCACAGCTGGATGGAGCCCAAGAGGAACTGAAATGAGCCAAGTAGAATGGGGACAGAGGACATGGCTGTTCTGACCTGCCAGGGCATGGCCTGGGGAGTGGTGGGCAGGGAATACAGGTGGTAGGGGAGCTGGGACAGGATCAGGAGAGAATGCTCTGAGCCACAAACCAAGCCCTCAACACCCAGTCCCTGAGCTACAGGAAACCCTGAAGACTGAGCGGGAGACAGACATAATCAGGTTTGCATTTGGGAAAGGTTATTATGGCCAAAAGTGACAGGAGGGAGGGGCACTGAGGGGAGGAAAGCGAGACTTGTTTAGAAGCTGGCAGAGACTCCAAGAAGCTTGAGGTAGTGCAGGTAACAGGAAGGGAAAGGGGCCACAGGCTTCTCCTGCACCCCAGAGGGTCTTGTGAGCTGAGAACCCCCAGCACCACTGAGGCCTCAGACGCCCCGTGGCTCTGGTGCCAAGCCTGTTCCACATGCAGAGCCTGCTCCGTGTACCCAGGGTGCCTTACGGTTTATTCCATACAGTCTGCCAAGTGCTTCTTTTTTTAGGGTGCGAAAGCCTCATATGTTTTAGGAAGACTTCCATAAAGCAGTTAAAATGGCTGGGGTATGGCTCAGTAGTGGTGTGCTTACCTATTTATGTGTGTAAGAGAGGACCCAGGCTCTATCCTCAGCACCACAAGAAACAAGAGAAAGATCAAATAATGTGTTCTCTAGCTGGGGCGTGTGTGTATGTGTGTGTGTGTGTGTGTGTGTGTGTGTGTGTGTGTGTGTGTGTGTGCGTGCGCGCGCGCGCGCGCGCGCGCACGCGTTCTCTCTCTCTCTCTCTCTCTCTCTCTGTGTGTGTGTGTGTGTGTGTGCGCTCTCTCTCTCTCTCTGTGTGTGTGTGCGCTCTCTCTCTCTCTGTGTGTGTGTGCGCTCTCTCTCTCTCTCTGTGTGTGTGTGCGTGCTCTCTCTCTCTCTCTCTCTCTCTCTCTCTCTCTCTCTCTCTCTCTCTGTGTGTGTGTGTCTATAAAGGCTGTACCTAACCTGAAGACCAAAGGCAGGATGAAAAGGCTTTGAGATATGACAGTGTGCGTGGCCTCAATGGGTAGCTTAGACCTACATCCTGCTGCCACTGTCAATGGGATCTTTGTTGAACATAACTTGATGACAGCAGACCTCCTAGCCAGTGGCTCTTATGGACAAGTGTGATGGTGGACAAGGAAGAGTGGGGTCTGGAGGGGCTACTCTGTGATAAATTGTGTATTGCTCTTACAGAGGACTCAAGTTCAGTTCCCTGTATCCACGCCAGGAAGCTGTACCTCCGGATCCAGAGCACCCACTGCCCTGTCTTTTTGAACACCTGCACTTATGTGCACATAGCCATCCACAGATACAAATGCATGTGCACAATTGGGGGGGGCAGGGAATTACGAGACAGGATTTCTCTGTAGTTTTTGGAGCCTGTCCTGGAACTCACTCTGTAGACCAGGCTGGACTTGAACTCACACAGATCCACTTGTCTCTGCCTCTGGAGTGCTGAGATAAAAGGCATGTGCCACTACTGTCTGGCTGGGCATAATTGTTTAAAAACAACAAAAAATCTAAACATTTAAAAACTTTAAATTTTATTACTGAAAATAGCAAAAAAAAAAAAAAATAGAACCAAAATTAACCAGACCCTCAGACTATAAAATTTTTGTTAAAGAAAGGACAACTATGATCTCTCTCTCTCTCTCTCTCTTTCTCTCTCTCTCTCTCCTCTCTTACACACATAAATACACACTCTTTTAAAAATGTAGTGAGTGAGGGGAAAATGTCTATTTGCACATCTGGCTTGTTCTTTAAATAGCTCATTCCAAGAAAGGAATATATTCGTCCTGTTTTAATTTATGTTTCTACCTTTTTCTTCCAACAGGCCTGCTGGAGGAAGGAGGGAGGGGGCCAGGTCTCGTAGGGATTCGGCAATGGCCTTGGTATGCTGCTGCCTACACAGCAGTATTTAACCCAATTACAGGATAATAAGGGCTCAGACAAATTGTCTGCAAACAGATATGTCTATGTGTAAACCCTTGACTTTGGAGCATGTGTCTGGAGCCAAAGAAAAGGGGCACACTTAGCCAGAGAGAGCATCAGCTAGGACCCCTCCTCCCATGTAGCCACCAAGTTCAAGACAGTAGAGTCCCCAGGTTCAGTCTGCATGCTTGTCCTAAAACCACACACATAAACTTTTTAGTACTAGATAGGAGAATCTCTACCATAGATTGCCCTGTCTAGAGGCTGTGACTACCCTAGAACATTGAGGGACCTGGCTTGGTTGGCTCAGTGTGGCTGTCAGGCAGACTGCCATTCCTGGGGGCTTCTCTACTTATTTCTCAGAGAAACTTCCTAGTGTGATGCCCACTTCAAAGCATTCATGTAGGCAATGGGCCAGGCTGGGCTGGAAGAAGGCAGAGAGGGTCCAATTACGAAGGAATGGAAGTTTGTATCTGCATGGAATTCCCCAACATCAGGCAGTGGGTGAAGAAAGAGCTCCCCAGATTAGCAGGGCTTACCTTCCATCTACCACAAAGCAGGATGTGGGGCCAGGAGCCAGGGAGCTCAGAGAGTAGCCCAGGTGCCCGACCCCATTCACAGCGCCCTTTGGGAGAGCGATGGAGAACACGGCTCCTGGATCAGAGGGCCATTCGCAGTGACAGGACTCTTCTCTGAAAATGAAGGTGGAAAAGAAACTGCAATTCACGTTCCTATTTCTCCTAGCAATTCCCACCTAGAGGAAATATGGATACGTACATGTACTCAGTCAAAGCACAAAGCTCATCATTGCAATGGTACGGGCTGGGGGGGGCACTGTGTGTATGTGTGCATGCACACGTGTGGGCCGAGTATCTATGACATCCTCTTGAGACTAGTACAGCTTGCTTGTTCTGTTTAGTTCTATAAAGGGTTTATTTTTGTTTCATGTCTGTCTGTCTGTCTGTCTGTCTGTCTGTCTGTCTGTCTGTATTGCACATGTGTGAAGGAGGGGATTATAGGCAGTTGGGAGGTACCCAGTGTAGGTGCTGGGAACTGAACTCAGGTCCTCTAGAATGCAGCAAGTGCCCTTAACCATGAAGCCATCTATCTGCTCCCTCTATGCTTCTTACTCAACAGTTTTGTCTGTTCATGAACCCATGCTTGCCCGGCTTGTTTTCTGTACCCCACTGATTTCTGCTGCTCCATTAAAACTGTTTCTCTCCACCACCTGTTTGTTTGTTTATCAGGGGTGGCTGAGAATGGCCCGTATGCAGGCTGTGGAAGATGGCTTGGATTTCCAGACAGAGCAGTTATGCCAACTTCAGTGGCCTCCTGAGTGGAGGAAAAGGGCCTTTCTCTCTCTGGTGCAACCTGTTAATAATTAGCATTGACCCCTGTCATTTCCACAGGTGATTACATCAGGATGTCTCAGCAGAGCTTGGAGAAGACTAGAGAAGAGTGCCAGGGGACAAGCCCTGGTCCTTGGTCTCAGAAACCCCCACCCGGGCTAAGGATGTGGAAAGTCTGTAGAGTGGTGGCCCAACATACACAAAGTCCCAGATTTGATCCGTAGTATTGTATAAACCAAGCACACTGGCATATATGTAATTCCAGCCCTTAGGAGGCAGAGGCTGGAAGATCAGGATTTCAAAGTTACAGTGAGTTGAAGCTAGAGCTAACATCAGACGATGTCTCCCAACAAAAACAGAAATAGAAACCTAAAAACAACTTCGATCTGATTTGATCAGAGTATATTATATACAGATATGAGACTGTCATAACAAACCCTTTATTTTGCATAATTAATATAGGCTAGTGAAATTTATTTGAACTCTCCACCTGAACTCTCCCGAGATGTTCCCTCCTCTTGTCTGCTTCTACCACCTGTTTTGGGTACTGAGGTTTTAAAAATTGATTTTAGTGTTTGAAGGAGCAGGGGGTGGCTCAGCAGGACAGGGACAGAGGGAAGCTATGCAGCTAAGTTTTCTGGCTTTCCTCAGGTGTGAGGATGTCACTGTCTCAGGTGTCTCTATGCAGCCTCCACTTGGCTGGCACGGATCCCAAACTAGCTTATCAAAGATGTCAGATATGGAAAACTTCCCCTAAGGAGAAGCAGGCATTTTGGGGAGGCGAGGTGCAGAGGGGTCTGGGGTGGGAGGAGACTGTGCTTTAAAAATGGAAGAACAAATGCAGAGCCCCCCACCCCTGACACTCAACATCCCAACCGGGCTGTTTTTTTGGTTTTTGTTTTGTTTTGTTTTAAGTGGGTTATGCTGTGTATAAAGTCAGGTAAGCCTGCCTGCTTCATGTTGCACAGGGATAGGCCACAGGCTGGTCAGCTTGCGTACTTTGTGGAGTTTTGTGGGACAAGGGAAGGAGCTGTGTTCTTGTGACCTAAGTTCACCATCTCCTTAAGGGAAACCCAGAGGGAGAGAAGAATGTACAAGGGGAGGAATATTAAAAGGGAGGGAATAGGCAAGAAAAGGGGACATTCGGGAAGAGGAGACTGTAGGAAGGCAGAGCAGGGACAAACCTCTTGATGCTGGGGCTCACCAGGTGAGGGCCCAGGTTCACTGGGGACCTGGGATGGCATTTGCCTGTCTGTGCCTCAATGCTACCGTCACTCTGATGCTTGATGCCTCCATGGTAGGGCTCAGCATTCCTCCCTATAATCACTCATGAAAGCATAAAATTAAGACATTCTGGGAAGCCAGAAGAATCTGGTGTAAAATGTGTGTTCGGGGAATGGAAGGCATTAGAAGAATGCTTGCGTCTGGACTGTTCGGTTGTTTTTATCCCGTTTTCTCTTCAAATTAATGAATGAGTCACGGTTGTCTTTAGGCCTGTAAAATGCCTCTGAGAGGGAGGGGGAGGGCTGTGCGCTGGCAGCCTGTGTTTTCTGTCTGTTGCTGTTTGTCTCTTCTTCCTTCCTTCCTTCCTTCCTTCCTTCCTTCCTTCCTTCCTTCCTTCCTTCCTTCCTTCTTTCTTCCTTTCTTTCTGTCTGTCTCCAGAGAAAGAATTTCTCTGGTCAATAAGCCACTAACCCGAGGCTGGAGAGATGGCTCAGTGGGTAAAGCGCTGAGGTGTAAGATGAGGACAGGAGTTGGGATCCCCAGAACCCATGCAAAAAGCAAAGTGGTCATGGCGGCTGCCTGCAATCCCAGTTCATGGGAGGTGGAGACAGAAGCCTTAGGGTAAGGTGGCCAGCCAGACTAGCAGAGTTGGGGAGCTCTGGGTTCAGTGAGAGACCCTGACTCAGTACACAAGGTGGGGAGTGATAGAAAAGGCAGCCAGCATCAACCTCAAGCCTGTGTATACACGCACACACACACATGCTTCCACACGCATGTATACACACCACACCTGGGTAGACCTGCATGCACACCACACACACATACTAAGAAAAAGCAATTCACTTGAATGTTTCTCTACTCTGTCCTCTTCCCATGAGGACTAGACTGCTCACTTGAATAAAGTCAGTCAAGTGAACAGCTGTCCAGGCCAGTTCCCAGGGCCTTTGGTCATGCCGAAAGCTGGAGGGCACCCCACACACCTACCTGCCACCCTAATAAAAATAAAACAGCAGATGGCTTCACCTCTCAGCAGGTTCCTTTCTTCTTCACCCACCCTCAGCACCTCAATCTGCTGCATGCCCAGGACCCCCTTGCCCTGTCATTTCTATTCTAGGTCCCATGTGACCACTGGGGACTTAGCAAGGACGCCATGTTCCCTTGTTGTTTCTGGATGCATTTCACCTTTCCCCTGTCCTTATGAAACCACCACCACACAGGTAAGAATTATCACTCTGACGGAGGGGATGAGAAGGGCCTCCAGGGTTGAGTTTAATGTAGGACAATGCAGCTGGTCCTCTCCATGGACATACTCTCTGTGGAGGGAACCGTTCATGCCCTCAGATGGCAAAGTGACATGCTAGTCCTGCCCCCCTCTAGTGCCCTTGGACTTCTGAACAGAGGAGAGAAGGGACCAAATTTTGGTAAAATAAGACTTATTTTACACCTACCGTGCACCCATTTTACCCACTGTGCCCCACTGAGCCCTGCTGTTGAATCTCATCACAGACTGTACCCAGAGGTTAATTAGCGGGCGGAACTTGGCCATGTGGATTGGCTAGTCTGCAAAGCAGGAGCCGGCCACCCCCTGGGCCCCAGAAGCCCTTTCCCAAACCCAAACTCATTTTTCTTCTTCCAGAAGACAGAACTGGCAACAGGGCCCTGGTCCGCGGCTTGGTATTAGAAGATTATTGTAGCTGGAGTGGAAGGCAGCATCAGGAGCCAGGAGGAGACCTGCTGGGTTGGAGCGTCCAAAGAGAAGGCTGGAGAGCCAACCCTCCTTCCATTCCTCTTTCTCTTCCTGGCCAATGTCTAAAGTGCATAAATCAGTTGTGCCAAAATTAGGAGAGAACGTTTATGCTTTATTACCACACAGCCACACAGCAACAACTTTGCAGGTGATTAAATATGCATCCGATGAACTTTGCTGTAAGCTTGACTTAATAAAAACATCCAAACTCCACATACATGTATTCTGTCTTTATAGGCGCTTGCCTGTTGAGTATGGTCATTTTCTCAAAATAAATTGAGGGAGCACTGTTTATATACTGCAGTTTCAAAGCCTGGAGAGAAAGCTGATGTTTAGGCAAGATGTGATTATGAAATAATGGCCATGTTTTCTCAGCAAACAATCAAGGACTCCAAAGACATTCCACTGGAAAGCTCCAGCCTGACCCGGCAGAGCTGCCATGCTGCTCAAGTACCTTGTGGCATCTTGTTTGGAACAGCCTCCAAATCCATTTGTGTGGGCCATGTGGAAAAAAAATAATAAACCAAACTAAACCACTCCATTCCACCTCACTATTGACCAAAAAATTTTATTAGCCAGTTCTATTACTTGCCTAATTCACTGGGATTGGCTTTAAATGGTTTTTAGTCTCTTTGGAATATCAGATCAGCCCTTCAGTAAGAACCAGCCATCTTTAAAGGATCGTCCCAATGGTGCTGGGCAGACTGGAGAATGAGTCCAACGTGGTTGAACCCTGTGGGGTTGAAAGCCAAGCAGGGTTGGCAGGTGAGGTAGCTGTGGTGCTGAGCCTTGCATCTGAGGCCACTCTGAGTGGTAGCAAAGCACTCTACCACAAATCAGGCATTTCTTCTTGGCACTCCTCTGGAGTTTCACAACAGTGGGAAGGATCTTAATGACTGTCTAGTTGTAAGTGAGGGGTTCAGGGCCCAGAGGGAGGTCCTGTGACCTTGTCATACAGCACCAAACCAACAGAATTGAACATTGAAGCAATAGTTTGTGGAGCCCTGTGTGCCATGACAGTAGGCAGAGCCAGCTCTGGGTAGGTAGTAAGGGGTAAAAGAAGGGCCTATGGAGAAAACTCCAAGTTGATCACATGTGTTAAATGGAAGATTAAGAGAGGATAATGACAGATTAAAGCCAGGAGATTGGTGGATGTAGCTTAGTCAGTAGAGTGTTTACCTAACCTGCACAGATCCCTGGGTTAGAATTCTAGCATTGCATTAAAAAACTGGGGATGGTGGCATTCGTCTGTAATCCTTGGAAGTTCAAGGTCATTCTCAGCTATATAGTGAGTTTGAGACCATCTTTGGATATATGAAACTCAAGCAGAGCAGAAAGGGACAGAAGAAAGAAATGAAGAACGGATGGATGGATGCATGAATCCCAATGATTTATAGAGTTATTTACAGGGGCATGAGTTCCCGGATTCCCTGTACAAAACCAAAGGTGGGAATGTTTTCGTGTTGGCTCCCTGAGGTAGACAGATCCTTCCCATGTCAAGTTCCCAGGAAAACCTATTAAAGGAAATTATTTATGTTGATGGTACTGCTCTTTCCCTCGTGATGTCTGATGGTTCTGGGCCCCTGACAGGCCATGTCTTCTAAGCAGGCGGGGTCAGCTTGGCTGTCAGCTGAGGGCCTGTCTGTGTTGGAAGCTGCTCCACTTCCACCACCACGGAGCCCTTCGTTCACTGCAGTCCCTCACCCCTCACCCCTCACCCCTCACCCCCTCATCCCTCACCCCCTCACTCCCTCACCCTCATCCCCTCACCCCCTCACTCCCTCACCCGTCACCCCCTCGCCCCCTCACCCCCTCGCCCCCTCACCCCCTCACCCCTCACCCTCACCCCTCACTTCCCTCAACCCCTCACCCCTCACCCCCTCACCTCACCCCTCCCCTCACCCCTCACCCCTCACCCCTCACCCCCTCACCCCTCACCCCTCACCCCTCACCCCTCACCCCCTCACCCCACTCCCTCACCCCTCACCCCTCACCCCTCACCCCTCACCCCTCACCCCTCACTCCCTCACCCTCACCCCTCACCCCTAACCCCTCACCCCTCACCCCTCATCCCCTCACCCTCACCCCCTCACCCCCTCACCCCTCACCCCCTCACCCCCTCACTCCCTCACCCCCTCACCCCTCACCCTCACCCCTCACCCCCTCACCCCTCACTCCTCACCCTCACCCCTCACCCTAACCCCCTCACCCCTCACCCCTCACCCCTCAACCCCCCACCCCCACCCTCACTCCCTCACCCCTCACCCCTCACCCCCTCACTCCTCACCCCTCACCCCTCGCCCACTCACCCCTCGCCCCCCTCACCCCTCACCCCCTCACCCCCTCACCCCTCACTCCCTCACCCCTCACCCCTCACCCCCTCACCCCTCACCCTCACCCTTCACCCCTCACCCCTCACCCCCTCACCCCTCACTCCTCATCCCCTCACCCCTCTCACCCCTCAACCCCTCACCCCCCCTGCACTCTGCCCTCTTCACTTCTGCTTCTCTCATCCTCTAGTCTTCCAGTTTCTCCTTCCTCACCCTCACTTTCCCCACCTTCCCCTTCCTTGGCCTCATCCTCGCCTTTCTAACCCTCACTTCCATTGCCTCTTACCTCCCCACCCTTGTCTCCACCTCCCTTCGCTCACCTCCTTCATTCTCACCTACTTAACCCTCAGCCCCCCCCATCTTCCTCAGCATCACCACCCTGGCCACCCTCACTTCCCTCACACTCCCCCCTCCCCCACTGCTCACCTCTCTCTCATCCTCCACCTTCTTTGCCCTCTCCTGCTTTGTTTCTGAGCCTGGATCTCAGTCCTTCACCCCTCACCAGGTTCCCTTCCTCCTCGCCACTCAGATTATACAAATGGAAACCCAGATGTGTGCATTTGGAGTGCATGATGGTTGCAGGAGAGTGGCTGTCAGAGGCATTGTGGGAGCAGGAAGTGCTCCTTGGAACTTTTGTGGAAGAAAATGGGCATTGCAACATGACGAGAAAAACAGAGGAGGAACACATTTGAGAGCTGACAGGGCCTGCAGGGAGGGACAGGAGAAGCCTGGATGTGTTCTGGATCACAAGAAGGCCAACACCAGGCTTGCCTTGGTCGTCTGCTCAGGCTGTTTGCTGTGCCTCATTTCCTCATCTGTGGACACTCAGACACAGCTGAGGCATGTGCTGAAGTGAGGGTGGAGGGAGGGGAGCCCAGCTTCTCCCCCGCAGGGATGTTCCTTTCTAAGGGGGGGGTAGGACCACACCTTCCTTTTGAGGCAGGGTGCTAAGTCTCCCCATCAGGAGATGGAAAACTCAGTGCTTGACAATATTGAAAATTTGCTTATGGCCCTGGGAAGATGAACCAAGCCTGGAAACACCAACTGGCCCCAGAAAGATGTCCGTTGGAACAGGTTCGCAGACTTCTAAATAGCCCTCCTCAGGGCCCAGGACCACACCTCCTCTACGCAAATCTCTCCCATGTGGACCAAGAGGCCACGAGTCACTCAGATAGCCTCAGCTTTCAAATCCACTGCCTATGCTGAGGAGTCACCCAGGGCGGGGCAGGGGTGTCTGAGGACAAAGGTCATAGGAAGATCATCTGTCTGGCTCCTTCAAGACACCATTGCTCTGGGGTCAGGGAGACAAGGCTATCTCCCCCAGTGTATACCTGACCAGTCCTCAAGACTTGGGTGGTGGATATAGACCCAAACCCAGAGCTGGAAGACAGATGAGGCACCTGTGAGAGGAGAGAGCCTTTAGGGTTGTATTTCCAAGGTGGTTGTGCTCTGGAGGGAAAAGAGCAAGCATTACTATAAGTTCAGCATCAAACACAAAGGGAGAGAGATGTCAGCTTCCATCAAACGAGACCAAAACCTTTCCTGAGATGGCCCATTCTTAATTTTCAAACTGCAGCATTTGTTAATTATCTGGAATACAGGTTCATAAACACACATGTACAGAAGATTAATTTGTGGGAGTCAACTCTCTCTTCTCCCGCATGGGTTCTAAGGGGGTCAACTCAGCCTTCAGGTTTGGTGGCAAGTGCCCCTTACCTGATGAGCATCTTACTGGCTTGTGTGACTTCCCAGTCAGTCCTTCATCCCCATAAGAGTGAGTGGGGCAAGCACGAGTTGGTCTAAAACTTGCCAGAAAAATGAAAAGCAGCAGCATCGCTCACCATGGAGCTCCTGCTGCAGTCAGTCTGTGGGGCCTCTCGGCTTATCTCTGCCAAGGTCTCTTAGCTTGTCATCTGCAGTTGGCCCCATTTCATCATTGTTCCCAACTTGATAGAAGTTAATTTTTTGTTTATTTTTGAAATAACCTTCACACTTTTTAGCATAGCTTCAGCTGCCTAGCATGAAGGTGGGACATCCATGGCTATTTCATGGGTGCCCTATGCCAGGAGCAAATACTTTCATGTCTTTCTACATTATAATTTATTGATTAACAGTGAATTCACAAGTTGCTTTAGTTTCTTAGCTTATAATTCACCACAGAATCCAGATTCACTTGATAGTGTTGCTGTTGTATTATAGCTTCCTATAATACAATCTGAGTTACTAATATTAACACCCAGATCATACATTGTACTTTATACAGTAATATATCCCATCCTTCCATCGTCTGTCCATCCTTCCATCCGTCCGTCCATCTGTCTATAATACTTGCTGCTCTTCTAGAGGACCTGTATTCAATTCACAGCACCTACACTAGGCTCTTCAGAACCACTTTAACTCCAGTTTCAGAGGACCTGACATGTGTTTCTGGCCTCTGGAAGGCACCCAAATGCATGTATGCATAACACACACACACACACACACACACACACACACACACACACACACCACAAGTAGAAAGTAGTTTTTTTAGAAAGAAAAGAGAAGAGCCAAAGAGGCTGCAGGGGGAACTTGGAGAATGCAGAGGCGGAGAGCTGGTCCCATTAACGAGAGTTGCCAGGCCTTGTAGCATAGGTCTGCAGTCTCAGCTACTCTGGAAGTTTAAGGACATCATCACGAGTTCAAGACTAACCTAAGCAACTTGGTGAGACCCTGTTTCAAAAGAAAGTAAAGAGTCTGAGGATGAGGCTCAGTGGTGGAGCACTTTGCTAGCATGTGTGAGACCCCACACTCCATCTCCAGTCCTGAGATGGAGTAAGGTGAGACTCACCCACGGTAGAGAAGACAGTTAGACAGCATGACACGGAGCTGCCTGGGTCTGGATGGACAGCAGATCAGTGGGCTGAGTACATGAGGGTGGCAGTGCTGAGCTGAAACCCTGGGGATGGTCAGGAGTTTGCCACAGGTGGTCAGAAGATGGTTGGTAGGCTCCAGCATTCTTTTCTTAGGTTGCAGCATTTGTTGGTCTGGTGTGTTTGATAAGTTCAAGGATCTGATTTTTCTGAAATAGTTTGATATTCTCTAGTGTCATGTGTTCCTACTCAACTAGAGCAAGTTCAGAGATGGTAATGTGTTACGTATGCAGGCAAGCTTTATTCCTGGCTCATGGTAGACAGGTGGTGGAGTCTCTCTGCACACAGAAAATGGAATCCTTCTGCCTCAGCATTTTTTTTTTTTCTCAAAATGGAGCCAATGCTGCTTTGTAGATGGTGTCACTCAGGCAAGGACCAGGATAAAAGCCATTGTTCCACGCCACACAAAATAACGTAGAGCAGGTCATAGCCACTCTCTACAAATACTCAGCTAAAAAGAACAAACAATCCTGACCACGAGTCCTGTGGAAAGTTCTAGAAGGGATTTTTGAGGTGAGGACTCTTAACACAAGTAAGGAAGAAACAGTAACACGTAAGCTGTGCACGTCCTGTTGAGCTTCTTACCCTCATAACGCTGCCATGGAAGGGGTTTGTTCATGACTCTTGCCCTCAGATGACTGGAAGGGATAGAGTGGTTACTTAGTGAGTCTAAGGCCACATGGGTAGCAAAGCCTAGATTACCACCTGCCTGGTGCCTACCCTCTATATCTTACTGTCTTGGGGGAGCGATGCCAGCTTGCTCTTGAGAATGGGTGTCCCTTCCAGGACCAGCCCTGAGGAAACATCAAGTCTGGGCTTCTGGAAGAGACTAGGGAACTACCTGTGATACTAGAGAACTTCTACCCATGTGGGCGGCTTGAACAGCTATACGGATTGGGAATGAGACAGGTGGGGGATGGGCATGGCCACATGGCACTTCCTGGGTGATCCTAGTCTCGGGCTCCAAGATATCTAAAATGTTGGAACTAGACACTCCCATAGTGCTTCCCTAGCTCCTCCATCAGTGACCTGGGTGCAGGTGGGTCAAGTGAGGACATTCCAAAACCCCATCTTCCAAGTGGGTGTTCTCAAGGGACAGATAGGGCCAAGGAGTGGCTCTAAGGAGACAAAAGCCACTGCTCCTAACAGAGGCAGGTCCAGTACAGGTAGGGCCTGGGTGGGGCCGGAAGGGAGGCCAGTCTGTGATGGCTTATGCTGGGCCTAGACTCTCTGGAGCCTCACCTTCAAATCCCATAAGACCCCAAGCTGAGTCAGCCCCAGGAAAGTTCAGCCTTCAGGCTGTGACTGGCTCCTTCCTGAATGACAGCCTCAGTGATACTCGTAAGCTGGGCTGGGCCAGGACAGGAGTCAGTCATGTTCTTTCTGCCTGTAAGGTGTCCTGACCCCCATAGGCCATTGGAGAGTCTCCCAGAAAATCCACCCAGAGCCTCAGCCTTGGCTATTTGCATGTTAACAGGAAGCCGACTAGGCCTCCAGGGCATGACCCAAGAAGCACTGAGAAGAGACTTTTTTTTTTCTCTAAGGTAGCGACAGAAGGAACCAGATCAGGGACCATGTTGGAATTATCTCACACTTCTGGCACAGTATGAACTCAGTCTTTGCCCAATAGAAGCATCCCTGAGGCCTCTGCCTTTCTAATCTCTTGTGGTAAGAACAGGCTCAGAATCTCCAGAACCCCCTCTCCTGGGACTCTGTCACCCCCTCTCCTGTGACTCTGTCACCCTCTCTCCAGTCCCCTTTTCCAGGCACCATGTCATGCACACGCGTGGCATTTCTCCTCATACACAAATAGGACTGCATGCACTTCCAGCCCCACCTTCCATCCAAGTCAGATACCAGGAGGAAAGCTGGCCTCCACAAGGGAGGTGATGATTCAACATGCCAGCTAGTGTACATTCGAAACCACAGATTCCACCTCAAAGGAAATGAGAGTGTAAGACCCCCTGAAGCGCAGGTCTCCAGGATCTCTGCCCAGGACCACAGTCACCCTCAATCACCAGGCAGACTCGAAAGCTTGATGCAAACTGCATGAGGCTTTATTATTGTTGTTTAACGAGCTAACCCCATGCTAGCTTGGGTCTTTCATCCACCCGCAATGGTGGATGGCTAGAAAAGATAGGTCGAAACGTCTGCATAGAGATCTTCTAGGGCAGCGTAAGGGGAGTGTCTAGGGGTACGCACAGGCTCAGAATTGGTGTGCTTCCAGGCTTGGAGGGCTTGCCCTGTGTTGATTGGTCAACTGGTTGTTATGGCCCATAGGCCCTCCCAGGGTGGTTGCTATGCTCTACACGCCATTGCTGTGCGCTTGTCCGTAAAGCACACCCAGAGCCACAAAGCATAGCACCACCAGCTAACTTCTGATTGGTTCCTTGTCACGAGGCAGGCATCTGACCTCTTAGTGACCAAGGCAAGGTCATGGCAAGCATGTGTTTGATTGTTATGGCTGCTGAAATGGGGAGCGGGTCCCTTCAAGAGATAGTTTGTTCTGGAGCCAAGTATGAGTTACCATGGTTCAGGAAGACAGCTTCAGGTTGGCTCACCTGTCTTGTAACAGAACAAAGTCACAAAAGGCACTTTCAAATGCATTACTGAAAGTATCAGGTAGGAAGGTTACAGTGGAGGAGGAAAACCTCTGCTGCAGGCCTCCTGTGCTAGCCTTTGGGTTGTTAGAAGTTAGAGGTCGGTGTGTATATCCCAAAAGGACTTACCCAGTTACAAGGATGTGAGGTCACACACAGAGGTAGGCAGTAAGTGACTATTTATAGGCAAAAGATAAAGTTGGTCTCCAGTCTGTAACATTCCAACTCTGTACACACGGCCCATCGGACTTGTAGAATGTTTGACCCAAGTGTGGGTTTTCCTTTTGGGGAAATTTAGATAATGGTTTGGTACATAACAGGTCACCCACATTTTGTAAAATAATCCACAAAAACATTAAGTTCCCTTAGAGAATGAGAAGCTCAGAAGGTGATCCCAGGATGTAGTGGCTCAGTGATGTCACAAGACCCAGGCTTCCCCAAGCATCCTACTATGTCATCTAGAGCTTGACTACATTAGATTCCTCATTGTCGCAAAGATGGTAGTCACAACTCCACACATTACACCCTCTTCCAGGAGCATTCAAGGCTGATGGTTGCTGAGGCAAAACAGGTAACAGCAGTGGCACACAACTGAACATTCCAGAAGCTGCTTTGTCCCCAAGCAGAGAAGCTCAGAAGCATAGCTAATTAACACAGCTCATTGGCCTGTTCTACTTTCTTATACAGCAAGACTGTACCACCTTCCACCAACTAGACACCAAGTGTTCAAATACCTGAGCCTAGGGGGACATTCTCAATCAAACCACCACACTTACCATGCACAAAGCCCTGAGTTCAATCCCCAGCATTGCATATATTAGACACAATTGTTGTTGAAGGTTTCTTTCCAGCCTGGTCCCACAGCCACCTTGCTCCAAATAAGCACACAGAGACATATTAATTATTAAACTGTTGGCCAATGACTAGGGTTTCTTACTGGCTAGCTCTGTCTTAATTATTAACCCATTTCTATTAATCTATGTATTTCCATGTGGTCTTGTCTTACCGAAGAAGGTTTTGGACCTGCTACTTTTTTATGGTCTACATGGCGACTGTTTCGAGGTCTTCCCATGCCCGAGTGTTTTATTCATTAACCAATAAGAGAAACATATATACAGAAGGACATCCCCCATCACACAATGGCACCTGCAATCCCAGCACCAGGGTAACAGAGGCAGAAAGATCAGAAGTTTAAGGTTATCCTCAACTGCATAACAAGATGGAGGCTAGCCTGGGGCACATAAGCCTCTGCCTCAAACAACAGAAAAGAAAGAAAAAAACAGAAGGAAGCATAATTATATACCAAGCTTGCATCAGTATCAGGCACTGTGTTTGAGATAAAAAGATACATCCCTGCCTCCATAAAGTTTATAATTACAGGAGGAGGTGGATAAGACTGCAGGACCATGTGGATGAGTGTGGCCTCGCTCTTTGCCATTGATACTGTGTGTTAGACTTTGTTGTCAGTGGGTAGAGGTGGAGAAGACCAAGGAGGTGAAAAGGCTAGAGTTAGTCTAGTGTGAGCCCAGCAAACAAGTGGTACCTGTGGGAGCCTGATGTCAGCTCTGCTTACCCAGGCTGTCAAATGAGCCCCAGTAGAGCATTTACATCACAAAAATGGGCCACTGCCAGGACAGGGTTCTCTCAGGTTGAGCTGGGCAAAGGGGGTGTCTGGGGAGGTGTTAAAGCTGGAGCCCATAGTCTCGGCTCAGAGTCACGTGAGCACCAGATTCCTCTTGCAGTCTCCGCTTCACACCCACCAGGTAGCAACACCTCTGACTCTCTTCATGTAGAGGGTCCTGGGGCAAGTGCACTGCTGGGGAACAGTCTGCATCTCACCCAGGGGCATGTGACAGCATCAAATGTCAGAGGAGATACTTAGCACAGGGTGCCCCACCCTTCTCCCTGACTCTTGAAGTTTTTCTCTGACTACAAAGCGCATCCCAGCCAAGCTCAACTCAACTACTTCTTCAAAACACTTATTCCAAAGGGCAACAAATCTCCCAGTTCCTAGTTCATGCCCTCCCTTCTAGAACCTTCAGTTCCCTAGACCCATCTTTCCTTTATGACCAGCTCACACCTTCTCAGGAGGCAGGTGTCTCGTGTGTTCAACAACTGGTTATTCTGAATGCTTCCAAATCTGTCCATCTAGGAGCCCTTCCATAATTTCCCAGGGCCTCGATGCCCCTCATCTTTGTTGTTCAGCTGGTGTGCCTTTCATCATCTGTAGGTGGACCACGCACAGCACCAGACTTGCCCCTTAAATTGAGAGCATCTCAATTTTACTATCAGTACCACTTGCTGTCCATAAAGTAGGCTGAACTAGGATGGGCTCTTGCAGACACCACCCGCACACCCCACACCCCAGCCTGTTATGGTCAAGAAAATAGCAAGAACTCTGGAAACGGTGTCCCAACTGGTCCCTGCTCTCCAACCCCGGGAGTGGTGTGGAGGGGGAGAGGAGCAGGATCTGTCTGTCTGTCTGTCTGTCTATCTATCTATCTATCTATCTATCTATCTATCTATCTATCTATCTATCTAAACATTCCTGTCCCAAGCTCAACAGGGCTCCAGGGAGGAAGCTGTTAAACCCAGGCTTCCTGCCCTTGCCCATGGCCAGCTGGGATATTGGGGTACCCCCTTCTGTGTCTAAGCCTCTCACTTCTCTCATACCCCAGCAAGACTATGATGGTTCTAGGGTCTTGCTATGGAGCATGACCAGCGGCTGTGCCTTTGTCCCTGGCAGATGGGTGAGGGCGCTCCTTGGACTCTACTTTTTCTTGCACAGCGCTTCCCCAGGTCCTTCCTGTCACATCCCTCTGTTGTGTGCACAGCAGGTATGTGAGACAACAGTCAAACAGAGACACCAGTAGCTGGCTGGACAGATAGAAACCTCACCCTTAATTCCCAGAGGCTTCCCCACTGCTTGCTTTGGCACTTCAGCAGCCTTGGTCATCTGGGTCCTATTATCCGGAGTCCTGTTCATTTCCCACCCTGGAAGCTTCTCCTTGTGAATCCTCAGTTGGACTTACACTCTGCCACTCACTGCACTTCCTCCTCCCCACCCCCACCCCCACCCCCCTGCTTGCTCCCTCTCTGGGAGTCCCCTGTGTGACATGCTTTGACCCAGCTGGTCCCAACATACCCTTCTCAGACCTGGGTCACCCTAGGTTTGCTGAGGGTTAGCTCTTGATGACTACATTGTCTCAAGGGCAATTCAGTCCCTCAGCTGTGGGGCCTGGGATGAGAGGGGTGCATTCAGTCCCAGTCCCACTCTGGAGAATGCTGTCTGGAAGGAGCCCCTTTCTTTTGGCTTCTATGTTCCCATTAAGCTCTTTATTGGTCATTTGGACTTGAGAGAGGCCAACTGGGTGCAGATCCCAGGCACATGAGGTCCCTACTTTTCCAGAAAAGGCCTTAAGAGGCCTGACTTGCCTCACAGATGCCACAGTCCTTGGTCTGGCTGCCAGCACAGCCCACTTTAGGGACAGGAGCGCAATTCAGACTCCTGAGTGTGGTTCCCAGCCCCTCCCACTTCTGATGGCTCTTTCCATCCCTCTCCTCTCTCTGTGACTCGGAGGCTGCAGGCCAGGCTCTGCTCCAAGTCCCAGCTCTGAGCTGTGACAGAATGAACGTGGTGTGCAGAGTTGAGCTGTGCTTGGTTATGACATCACCCTCCAAAGCCATGCACTCCATTTGCCTCTGCTGGAAGGTTCACAGTCCCTCAGGGTTTGGCTGCATAGCCACTGGTCTTACTCACTCCATATTTCCCTAACGGTGCTCCTGATGCCTGCAGTCTTTTAGAGAGGCCACCTGGGCTCAGGTCCCATCCACAGGAGGTCCCTGCTTCTTCACCCCAGATCCAGACCAGCTGCAGCCCACGGATCAAGAGAGTTCCAGAGGCCAAGGCCTGGGATGCCTTTGGCTCCTCAGCATGCTTCTGTGGAAATCCCTGCAACCGCTGAGCAAGTGTTTTTCAAATCCCCTTTAAATATGTTCAAGGTTTCAAAACATAGAAGGCAGCAATGTAGCCCAGCCCCTCTCAAGCCCTCTGAAAGGAAGGAGCTGAGCCCATCCATGCTTTTCCAGCCTCCTTACCTGGGAGCTAGCTCCCTGTGCAGCTCCACCAATGAGGCCCACACATCCCAACTTTCTGGAAGGCCCACACTAGCCATCATCTTCAATATGGCACTACTTTTTAATTTGTGTATGTGTGTGCACTTGGTCACGTGTGCATATGTGCATACGTGTACTTGCATGTGAAAGACATTTGTTTTATGTGTGTGGGAACAGAGGTGTCCACAACAAACTTTGTGGCATTGGTTTTCTCCTTCCATCATCATCATGTGGGTCCCAAAAAATCTAACTCCAGCCACCAGGCTCAGCAGCAAGTACCTTTATCCCCTGAGCTGTCTCCATGGCCCTCCATCTTTTTTTTTTTTTTTTTTTTATGTGGGTGCTAAGAATGGTCCATTTTCCACTGAGCCATTTTCCCAGCCTTGAAGTATGAGTCCTCATTTGCTCATGACAACATCACCCAAATTCCTTCATCTTCCTCCTCCATCACTTGGCTCCCTGACAACCTTTAGGGGTCTGGCCACAAAGTCTCTGTCTCTACGGTGAATACTAAGGACAGAAGATGTGTTGTCACAGATGTTCTTCCACTGAGACCTTCTTCCCCTGCTGACTCTGGCTAGGTAGCTCCTAGGCACCTTAGCTTTGGACACATCCACAGCCCTGTCCCTGCTTTAAGTACTAAGGGCTGGAAGTGAGCAAATCTCTAGCCTTTTGGTGACAGGATCTGATTTCCCTCCCAGCTTCTTTCCCCGGGGATGCTGGCACAGATCCAGGTAACTTGTGTCTAATGGCATTGGGTAACGAAGCAAGCAGAAGGACAAGGTGACCAGAGACGCACACATCCCGGTCATTTTCAGAATGTGCACACCCTCTTGGAGGTAACCCACAGAGAAGTGAGTCTCATGTGTGGCCCATTATAGGGCCATTCCCAGGCCTTCCACACACAGAGATGTCAAGGTTGCTGGTTACCTACTGTGATAAGTGACTCTTGGCTCTACCATTCAGGTCTCCATCCTTTCTGGATTTCAGGGGCAGAAGTCTAAGAACTACATTTCCAGTAGGCATCCAGTATGGATTCTCCACCAAAAGATGCTCATTGAGAATTGGGCAGCAGGAGGGGAACTCAGGCCGTGTTTTTCCTCCAGCAGCAATGGGTAGACATGTGGGCTTTGGCAGATCCGTGACTTTGCAGCCACCTCTGTCTTTCTGTTTGTGACTCATCTGCTCAGTGATGCAGGTGACTTTTCTCTTTATGGCTCCAAAGTTCTGATGCTTTCTGAAGCCTAGAGGTCAGTCTTGGGCTGACCACTCTTCTCCCCTCTCTTCCTTTAGCTCTTTGGCAGTCTTGTGTTCACACAATTCCCCAACCCAACTCCCATTTTGCTTAAATTCCATAAAATGAGGCTTGTTTTTTTCTGACTGAAACATACATATTGAGTGGGTTTTTTCTTTTTTTCTAGTATAACCACCCTGACTGTCCTAGAACTGCCTCTGTAAACCAGGCTGGCCTTGAACTCAGAGAGATCCACCTGCTTCTGCCTCCAGAGTGCTGGGATTAAAGGCGCTCACTACCGCTGTCCAGCATCTTCTTAGTTCTTTGTTTGAATAGAATCCTGTTTATCAAAACAGCCATTGTCCTGACTGATAGGCAGGTAAGCAGAAGAGGAAATTAACCTACTCTTCTGATATCAAAAATATTCATTCTTCCTCCACACCTGTTTTGGATCCTATATTTTACTGACTGGAATTCGGACTTAATAGTTGGAAATCTGGCAACTGTGTTATACCATTGAGGGAAAGGCCAAGGAAATAGTAGAGACCTCAGCCTTAAAAGCCTTGAACTCCTGAACTAATGCCACGAACTAATAGACTGGTTTCTGAGAAGAGAGTCTTCAATTACACTAGCCATTGCTTGGTCCTAACTTGCACATAGTCTTTATTGCTTTGCAGAGGTTGTCTTCCCATCTTAGCCCTTTGTGGACTACTGCTGCCTGGACCACATCAATTCAGTGCATTGAAAAAGGCAACAAGTTGCAACCCTCTTCCATATGGAGAGTTCTTTCTGGGGGTCCTCTTGGTGTCTTGAGATGTGCGTGAATGCAGGAATGCAGGGTGTGACTTGCACCTCTACCCACTAAGTCATAGCCCATGATCTGCTTGTAGAGATTCTATTTTAATACATGGTACCCTGACAAAAATATAAAAAGTTTTTTAAAAAGAAAGCATTTTAAGAAGCAAATTTTTCTGGGATGCTTAATTTGAGGGCAATTATGAGCATAAAATTTTTCTAGAAGAATTTACAGAACAGAAACAGAAGAAGAAATCTGTCTTGGTTGAGTCTCTCAGGGTACCCCCTGGAGCTCAGCCAGCTAACCAGACCTTGGCTCTTCCTAGCTCCATCCTGAGGCCCAAGGGGGAGGAGACTATGGGGTCAAAGACATTGCCAGACTGCCCTACTGGGAGCCAGGCCCTCCTCTAACACAGGTCTGCTGATGTCTTTTACTTTGTCTGTAAGTGGTAGGGTTGCTTCAGTGCCTCTCTGCCTTGGTGAGCTCCAGATGCTGTGTCGACCTTAACTATTTCTCTACTCCCTGACTTTGTGATATGTATTATCATTTGGGAAAAAAACTGATATGTTGATTTGTATTGTCATTTGGGGAAAAAATCCATTCCAACAACAAAACGTGCTTGATTGTACCCTCCCATCCCCTGTGAAGCCCTCCCGGGAGGCAGGACGGATGGGTTAGATAAATTTGGGGCTTAGAGCTTCGTACAATCACTCACTTAGTCACATATCCGTCACGCTCTGGTTTTGAAAATGTCATTTGCAAATTTTTTTTTTAATGTGGCTGTAATGATGACATCCTTGTACACTGGAGGGAATTCTCTGGGAAGATGTGTCTGGAGGGGTAATGAGAGGAGGCAGACAGCCCTAAGCCTCCGGTAACTCTCCAGAGCCACGGGATAATTCATCAGCCATTGAGGAACCACAGTGTCAGCCGTGGCTGCCCCATGAGGAGGCTCAGAGACAGTTCGAGCTGCACAGCAAAGCCTGTGGTTTGCAGATGTCTCTCTGCTAAGCCAGCTGTCAGCGCCCTGCCCTGAGCAGCCGGGAAGGTGGGACCAGGGTTACCCGTGGGCTCTTCAGTTATTAATTCTAATGCTAATACTAGTCTTTCTTCAGGAGAGAAAGACAGGGCATGCTCTTGGAGCTCAGAGCCACCTGCTTCTTGTGTGACTTACCTATCTCAGGTGAGGCTAAGGTAAAATGCAGATAAGGTAGGCAGCTGTCTGGAGATGGCCCTGAACACAAACATGGGGCCTTGCGGGGGTGGGGTGGGGGTGGGAAGCAATCTTCTTCCCAGGTGATTCCTCCCTGGCCTGGATGTACTGTTTGTGTGTGTGTGTGTGTGTGTGTGTGTGTGTGTATGTGTGTGTGTGTATTCATGTGTGTGTATATATTTGTGTGTGTATGTATTTGTGTGTGTATATATTCATGTGTGTGTATGTATTTGTGTGTGTGCCACCATCCCAGTAGTGATTTCTACATCTTTAAGGATGTGGCCCTGAAGAGACCCTAATGCCTGTGAGTGACCTCATTAGAGAGATGGCTCAGAAGTTAAGAACAGTTGCTGCTCTTGCAAACGGCTGGGGTTTCTGTTCCAGTCCCCATGTACAGCTGGAGCTCCAGCTTCAGGTGATTGGATGGTCTCCTTTGGCCACCATGGACATCTGCACACACACATACATACCGATAACTGAAACATTTAAGCATAGCAGACCCAGGTGACTGACTGACTGACTGACACCTTGGTCTGCAACAATGTTTAAACGATGTTTGCACTCTTAGGACACCATTCAGGTAAAACACAGGCAGGCTGGGAACATTTTCAGGTCTCTTTAAATACAAGTTTCCCTCTCCCCCTTCTTTTTCTCACTCCCTCAGTCTTTCTGTGACCAAAGGTGGACTGATAATTTACAAACCAAAGGCTATATTACTGTCACACACATGCTTTCCCTGTCTGTGTGTCCCTGATGCCTGGCTCAACCCCTGATCATGGCGGGAACGTGACAAATGTTTGTTGAAAAAAATAAACAAGTGGTTACTCTACTTGATAGCTTAAACCTGTCTTTTGTCCTACAAATGGCGCATCATATTCTGGGTGAAAAATAAATAGATGGCAGCTGGATAAGCAGATAGATACATAGATATGCAGACAAAAGGAAGACACACCGAACCTCCCTTGTACCTAAGTGTAGCCGTGTAACTCTGTTCTCCTAGAAGGCAGGGAACAGAACTGAACCGTGCAACTTCCCTACCACTAGTTGAAATGAAAATGGGATTTCTAGGTCTTCTCTGCAAGGAGCGATGTTGAGATGAACTGCTGGGGACAATGTTCTAGAAGATGGCAGAGCCACAAGATGAAAGGAGCCTGTGTGTTGAGTGGCCTAGGCACAGAGCAGCTGGTCTGAGCCCTTCACCTCCGGATCCCTTTGTGAGGAAGCAGCTGATGTCAGTTTAATTGAAGGTGTATGTTACAGAAATATACACAGCCCTAAGTACTACACAAGGGGTTCACGCCACAGTGTGTCACCCTAACACAGAGATCATCGTGAGTTCAATGCCAGCATCAGTATACGTGAAAGCCAGGGGGAGCATCAGCATAGCCTCCTGTGCAGAAGTCTGGGGCCATATGGACAAGGGGTCAGCATGTGTCGAGACAGGCCGAAGAGGGAGGATGCAGAGGAAGGACACCCAGGACCATCTGCAACCTGCTGCTTGACCCTTCTCCCTCAATCCACTGTGTTCTGAACTCATCAGGGTGGAGCAGAATCTCAAAAGCTTGGAGTTCTTAGTCCTCCTCCTAGTCAAGGCTTCCATGCTGACCCAGACTTCCACAGCTTTCTTCTTCACCCAGTGTATGTGTGTGCAAATGTACAGATGTGTGCTACTGTTTGGTATGTACGTGCGTGTTCAGGTGCTGATGTCTGTGCATATATGTATGTGTGTGCTGTTACGGGTTGCACCTGTGGGGGTCTGGTAGAGACAGTTGAGGTTGAGAAAATGAACAGGGCTCTCATGTGGATGGCACAGGCTGTAAGCTCATGGATTGGGACTCTCTGAGGGCTCAGTGTAGCCATGGTTTATGTTTAGTAGGGTGAGAGCCTCTACGCAGGCAGGCAGCTCCTTCTAGGCTCTTCTAGGTCTTCTGTCTTTCCCTGCTGAATGCAACTGCCAGGAGCCTGGAGCCTGGCTGGCCTGCAGCTCCTTCAGGCTGCTCACTTCCAAGGGCCTTTTGATCTTGCTGAGGCTGACACTAAAGCCCAGGATTCTGCCCTGTGGCTTTGATCTGCATAATAGAATCAGGCAGGGGAGACTCTGACATACATAGAAAAGCCTTTTTGGCTGGCTTGGGCTCAGGGATAAGGAAAGTGTGGACTTGGATGTTTAATGAGGGCAAATTCTGGAAAACTTGGGAAAGAAAAACTGAAAGATATAAAGTAGGGAGATATTATTGCTGAATTTTTGTCATTTTCTTACGAGCCTCTCTGGAAGTCACAGACAGTGACTAAGGTGAGACTGCCTTAAGATGACAACTTGACTTGGCAAGCGAAGGTGTGGTTTCTAGTCAGTCCTGAATGAAGTTCAAGGTTCCAAATCAGATTTATTGTTTTCTAGCCTTTTTGGTTTTCTTCTTCAGCCTCCCAAAACTTGTTAGCACAAGTCAGGCAGAGGATGCCCTGGATTTGGCAAAGTGCAGTATTTTCCTTCCGTCTTCCATCTCACATGGAAGGACTGGCTTGGTCTCAGCCCTTCCCGCACAGTCTCTTGAAGGATGAGGGTTGCCTTTGACAGCAGGCTCCTGTCTCCTTAGTACGTTCAAGTTGCTTCTACCTCTGAGAAGCCCAAGTAAAGCTGGCCTCGTTTTTTTTTTTTTTTTTTTTTCTTCAAACACATGTCTGTCCTTCTGTGCTGAAACCTGACTGGGGTGCCGAGAGACCTCAGGAGACATGGTCTGAACAGGAAGCCTTACTCACGTTGATGATGCCAGCCTTTTACAGCTTCTGTGCTGAAAAAAAGTCTGGGCCTCCAGGTGCTTCAGCACCACCTTGGACTCCAAAGCTAACGGTGTTGACCTTTGCTGAGATGGAGTGACTTACCTCTGAGAGCAAAGCTTTTCTTTGTAACCAGTGGGCATTATAGTAGCTAACCACCATGCAGACTTTATTCCCAATTCTTTCAACACTTCTACAGGTGAGCTGTATAATGGCTGCTTTTGTGTGTCAACTTGACACAAGCTAGAGTTGTCAGAGAGGAAGGAGCCTCAGTTAAGGGCACGCCTCCATGAGATCCAGCTGTAAGATCAATTGGTGATCTATGGGGGAAGACCCAGCCCATGGTGGGTGGTGCCATCCCTGGGCAGTTGGTCCTGGGTTCTATAGGAAAGCAGGCTGAGCAAGCCATGGGGAGCAAGTCAGTAAGCAGCACTCCTCCATGGCCTCTGCATCAGCTCCTGCCTCTGGTATCCTGCCTTGTCTGAGTTTCTATCCTGACTTCCTTCAGTGATGAACAGTAATGTGGAGGTGTAAGCCTATTAAACCCTTTCCTCCAACCTGCATTTAGGTCATAGTGTTTCATCACAGCAATAGAAACCCTAAGGTAAGCTGTGATTGTCATTTGAAAAGGAGATGTTATTGATGGCACCATCAGTGAGAACAGCTGAATTTGAAAGACCCCCGAAGAGGTACTTTCGTAGAGGGAGACCCGCACCCAGGAATCAGCGAGACCACGAACTTGGATGCAAACTGCAAGAGGCTTTATTGGAGATACGGGTACCCGGGCGACTTAGCTTCTGTGAGGCCAAGCGCCCCGAGCCAAGGGAAAGGGGTCCTTATATAGGGAAAAAGGCGCAAGCTAGGAGCAGGGATTCTATTGGATAATTCTAATGAGGCATTGTACAGAGCTATTCCCATTGGTCAATGTAAATGAGGCGCTATACAGAGTTATTCAAATGAGGTGAAACACAGAGTCTTTCAAATGAGGCGAAATACAGAATCATTTCTATTGGATGGTTCAAATAAGACACAGAGCCATTCCAGATCAGCATATTCTCAAGGTCTGGTGTCTGGTACAACAGACTCAATTCCCCCCCTCCGAGTCCAATGGCTGACCTTGGGGGCGGAGACCTTGGGACGGAGTGTTTCTCATCGGGAGGGGGCTCAGGGGCAGGGCTCCAGGCCGGCTCACTTGGTGTTCGTTCTCGTGCCGGCCCACCTGGTGCTCGCCCTCGTGCCGGCCCACCTGGTGCTCGTTCTCGGGCCAGGCGTGCGGCGGGTGGCGGGGGAAGGCCGCCGGGGGTGGGGATTGGGGAAGACGCTGACAGGAGGAGGAGGAGACAAACTTGAGAAAGAAAGGGCTAAGGGGCAGGGGTCTTTCAAATTAACCAAGGCTGTACACTTCATCAGGGAACTAGGATTTGAACCAGGTGGGCCTGGTGCCAGGGCCCAGGAAGTAACATGTGTTTTGCCTCCATGTGTGGGAACCAGGTGATCCTTCCAACTTCATCTGTGCTCTGAATCTGTGTACATGCTAAGGGCTGGCTCCGGCCAAGCATGAAGGCTGATCCTCTGAGGTGATCACATGGCTCTAGCTATCTCTGTCCCAAGGACTGGAACAGCCTGAGTCTGGTGTCCTCCTTGGAAGAAGAAATAAACCCAAATCTGAAGTCTTCAGTTCCAGGCTCCCCAAGTGAAATGGAGAATGGAGAAGATGGGATTTGGAATTTGGGCAAGGATTGAAAATAAAAGGAGTTTTACTGTCGTCTGGATGGAAAGTACTCACCCGACAAGACAGTGAATATTTTAAATAAGGCTTCTCACAGAATCTTTAATTAATTAATTCCATGCAATTTAATAAATATTTTATACACTTACTAGGTGCTGGAGAAGGATCTGTCTGTTGCTTTCAGAGGGAATTCGTACATAGGCACTGATACACACACCATACCATACAACGTATAAAATATTAAAATTCCAGATCTACGTGAATATGATGAAGATGGGGATAGACTGGGTTTGGCAAAGTCCAGAGAACTTAAGACAACCATTTGTTGTCAGAAACACATCTGTCTTAGTCACTGTTCTATTGCTGTGAAGAGACACCATGGCCAAGACAACTCATAAAAAAAAAAAAAGGCATTTAATTTGGGCTGGCTGTAGTGGCATCTTGTTTTACCAGTGGATTTGTGGTGGTGGCCAAACTCCTACATGTGTGGACGTGACCCCCTATGAGGAAGAGGAGGAACTGGCTCACTCTCTTGGGTTGTGGTTGGAGCATCCAGAAGGGCCGAGGCTGCATCTTCAGGACAGGAAGACCTCGGTGGGTATTTATCATCATTGTGTGAGTGCTCCCCTAATAAATACCTGTTAATCATTTATCTGGGTTTTGTGGACTCCTTTAAGCTCACCTTCAGCTGGCTTACAGTTCCAGAGGTTTAGTCCATTCTCATCTCGGTGAGGAGCATGGCAGCATACAGGCAGACATGGTGCTGGAGAGGCAGCTGAGTGTTCTATCATTGGATCCTCAGGCATGAGAGAAAAAGAGAGAGAAACAGAGACAGAGGGACAGAGGCACTGGGCCTGGCTTGCACTTTTGAAACCTCAAGGTCCACTCCTAGTGACACACTTTCTCTAACAAGGGTGCACCTCCTAATCCTTCTCAAGCAGTGCTACTCCCTGTCGACCAAGCATTCAAACATGAGTCTGTGGAGGCTGTTCCCTCTCAAACCACCACATAATCTTACTTGAGAAGTTAACCTACTGATTGAAACCATCCTTATATGTCATTAATGTGGATTCTCAGAGGTTTCCAACTGACTTCATTTTGTTTTTGCTTTTATTTTAGCTCAGGGTCTTACTATGTAGTCAAGGCTATCTTTGAACAGTCCTTCTGCCTCAGCCCCCGCCCCCCAAGAGCTGGCATTACGGGAATGTGCCAACACACCCAGCTCTTGTATTCTTTAAAAGACAGGCCTCGACCTTGAACTCTTGAATCTCCAGCCTTCCTAAATACTGGGATTATAGACACAGCACCATGACACTCCCCAATCTTGTTAGCCTTGGTGAGCCTATTATGTGAATTCTTGGGCTGTTGAAATTTCCCCCTCTGGAGAGTTCTAGAACTTAGATTTGTATTCAGTTCAAATGGATCTTTACCTGAATCTAAGTTAGCACAGCTTTTTCTGTTGGCCATCTGCAGAAAGGGCACATGTTCTCACATTTCCCAGACAAACGTGGGAACTCTAGTATAGAGTGATTTGTGGTTCTGGTGGGTACGTAGGCTGACACTCCAGGATGGGGACCTGGACCGTGGACTTGGCAGCTTCCTATAAGGGCAGGAGAGGGAGAATGTGGAGTGAAGGCGTTGGTCAAGAAAGAGCAAAGTATAGAATCAGGAAGAAGCTGGACAGGCAGTGCCAGGCTGATGCTTTGTCCCGTAGGAGTCTACTTTGATGACAGGATGTTGTGTCCATGGGATGTGGGTAACCAGTGAGTGCTCTCAGGGTGACCTCCCCTGGCCACTGAGCCCCATGCCACTGGCTGTTCTTGACCCCTCTGGTTTTCCTGAGAGGTGCTCAAACCCAAGGAGGTTGAGTCAGCAGGGCCAGGAAGCATCGAGAAACCTTTTGGGAGAAATCCAAATCCCAGATCTTCTTATTCTGAGAACCTTCCACCACCGGAAGAAAGAGGAGACCATGAAACTCAGCATTTCCAGCCTCCATTCCCATCCACGGTGGTGGACAGCTAGGGTTGGCGGGTCTGTGGCTATTTTTACCCTCAGATTTCCGGGATGGCTGACTGAGGATCCTGGTTATGTGACACCACAGTCAACTCAACTCCATCTGTAGCAATCACAAGCAACTAAGCCACAACGTGCAATCTGCTCACAGCCACACTCATCACCACCCCAACATACCAGCTCCCACCAATAGAGCCAAGGCTCCTGTGCCAGCTCCAGGAAGTGTCTCCCGAGGGTCAGGCCGGATGCCCATCTTTGCAGCCACCGCCTGTGGAAGGGCTCCAATGTCCAGGGCTCCTGTTTCAGTTATTCCCTTTGCCTCTCAGTTGCATTTCCTTGTGGTCTGTGGTGAATTCAGTTCAGAACAGTGTTTTACAGCCACAGAGACTGATTTTGTTGAAGGCTGTCTTGCTCAACACCGTTTGGTGAATACCAACCAACTCAACACGTCTACCTGGGAGCCCCCAGGGACCCACCTGTGTGTTTTCCATCTCGATCCACTCCCAGTGTTCTTTCAGAGGACACAGATGCGGCACATGTTGAGAACAAGATAAATCATAGCGTGGATAGGGAAATAATAGTAACGTTGGGCTAAATTGAACTCACAATAGGGCTTTTTTCTTCTGCCTGGAATGTGTGTCAAGCAATCCTGTGAAGTTCACAGCTCCAAATCAAGGCTGCTTTGAGGAAAGGGTTTTAAAAATGGCAAAAACCTGGTGCTGGAGAGATAGCTCAGCATACTGCTCTTTCAGAAGACCTCAGTTCGTTTCCCAGTACCCACCTGAGGAGCTCACAAGTACCTGGAACTCTAGCTCCAGGGGATCCCACATGTCTGGCCTCCACAGGCACAGACGTTTTTTAAAAATAAAATAAAAATTTTAAAAATGATGAAAACTGCTAGTGGTATCTTTCTTGGGAGGTAGAGGGCTCTGCATTTGTCTGGGCTGGAGGAAAGATCCCCCCCTTTTTTTTTTTTTTGCTGATGATAGGAATGACTGCTGTATAGAGAGAAACTTGTTTGTTTACAGGTCAAAGGCTAGCCCACTAGGCACCATTTTCCCAAATAAGAGGGCCTCCCTTGCAATTGTGACCAAAATGTCCTCAACTGAAAGCAAGCATCTACCCAGGTCCCCATTTTCTTTTCTAGATGAATGTTTTCCACCTCCCCCCAAATACCACTAAGCCATAAGGCCTTCCCCCATTAGGCTGCCCTCAGAAAATTAACTGGGATCAAGAAGGATTCGTTGTGCGTTGGATGCTAAACCTGCCTGGCTCAGGGGGCTCAGGAGTTGGCTCGCAGCCCTTGGTTCGCAGGCCCCGGGCTTCCGGTGACCGTTCATCCGGGATTTGTAGCTACAGGTATTCGTTTCCCTGACTGAGTGGTGACTCACACACAGCTGAGGGAGCAGGGCCAGCCCCAGGCAGGGGCACTGCGGGGCTCAGGGGGTCGGGGTGGGAGTGGCGGCAGTGGAGTGAAGGGAGACAAAAAAGAAAGTTACAAAAAATAACAGACTTGAGGCCCACTATTTTCATCCTGCAGTATTCAAATATTAGACCCTGGCCCAAAATAGCTCCCTTTGTGCTGGCTCCAAGAAACACTAAGCAAGAGGGAGCTGAGCACAACGCCTCATTCATGAGAGCTTGGCGGATGCTAGCGGGTTCGCCACTCTATAATCCCTGACAGCCCTCATTAAATCATGGTGCTGCAGGTGCAAAGACTTCTGGGAGCGTGGCCCATGTCCTCAGGCAGACTTAGTGCGCTGTCCCCTCCAGTCTCTGGAAGGCAGGCAGGGTGGGCAGCTTCCCCAGTAAACCAGCATTACTTTCAGTGGCCTTGAGTCCCAGGTACCCACTAACTGGTAAGCTGGGGAGAACGCTACTATTTTCTCAAGAGTAGGGGCCCAGTCTACTGTTTGCTAGTCACCAACCTCAGTAAATCCTGGGTGGCAGCTGAGCAGACGGTGCAGTCCCTCTGGAGTCCCCATACAGGAAGTGATGGTGCTTCTCTGACTAGGAGTGGCGTGCTTGCCTGGGGATTTTTTCTCCATCCCACCCTCCTTGAGCATCTCACAAGGGCTCGGGGTTAACTGCCTTGCTGCAGTAGCGGGATTTTATTTGTTTGTTTGTTTGTTTGTTTTGTCTCCAATCCCCCAAATCTCCCAGCCAAGGATTTTGTTCATCTTTCTTTAATATCTTGGTAGTTTTGTTTTGTCTAAGTTTTTCAATCAACATTTTTGTTGTTATTGTTACTTTTTAAATTTTATTGATTCTTATGTGTATGAGTGAGTTGCCTACATATATATTTGTGCAGCAAGGGTGTGCCTGGTTCCCATGGACACTAGAAGAGGGCATGCCATGCCCTACAATTGGAGCACAGACAGTTGTGAGCCGCCTTGTAGGTGCTGGAAACTGAACCTGGGTCCTCTGGAGGAACACCCAGTGCTCTTAACTGTGGAGTCATCTCTCCAACCCCTCAGTTTGGTTTTGTTGAGATTGGAGCTTATTATTTAGCCCTGGATGGCCCAGAACTTACTACATAGCCTAGGCTGGCCTCAGACTTACAGGAACCCTCCTGTCTCCGATTTTAGGGTGCTAAAATTAAAGGCCTGTTCCCACCATACCCAGAAAAATCTTACTAAGAAATGAATACCACTGAGAATCATAACATACTGGCACTGTTTCTGAGACGAGAAGGCACCAAGAAGAGACACAAAGAAAATGACAGGACTCAGGACCAATGCCTCCTCCACCACTCCCCTCCCCCCAACCTGGACTCCATCAGTAAGCTTTTGATTGGCAGGGCAAAGACGGACAGACATAAAAAATTACCCATGAGGCAGCTCTCAACAAGCCCTGAGCAACTCAATTTCTTTGTCTGTATAACCATGCTCAAGTCCACAAGATAGCTAGGAAGATGGAATGAAGCTTGGGAATCTGGTATAAACATCTCAAAGTTACAGGAAGCTTCCTTACAACGTTTGGCTCCCGATGGCATCCCTTAGGTGAAACTCTGTTAGCCTCTTCCAGGCAGTTCTGGTTTCTGACTCATCCTAGGGTGTGACACTTCAGGGTCATGGCAGGTGCCCTAAGGCTTTGTGAGGTCCTAGAGTCATTTGTGGTGAGGAGGAAATGTTGGTGGCCCAGTCTCTTGGTACACAGTTTGTACTTGGACCTGTGGGGATGTCAGGTTTTAATTTCCCTAAATATGTTCAAGTCCCCAGTCACTGAGAAATACCTGTTTAATGGGAAAATGCTTTACCTGGTCACCTAGACAGCAACCGGAATTTGAGGAACAAGAAACAAAAACAAAGGGAGTCATTCAAAACCGCCCAAACCATTGAAATTCAACCACCATGTTAACACACTTGCAAGTAGACCGAAGGGGAAAATATGTAAAAGTGAAGCTCTTTCTAATGGGTGTAGTTCAACCAAATAAACTGAGAAGGGAAAAATAAAATTATTTCTTTCAACTAGAGGTTTTACAAGAGTAGAAAAAAAAAAAAGCCAAATGCTTTGCTTAAACTCTACAAAGCAAACAGGACCTCGTCAAAAGTCCATGCAAAATGGCAGGCATGTAGGTGATTAAGTCTGAGTGGACATGGAGGAAATGCTTTTGGAGAACTCTGGAACAAGCAGCCAGGACAGCTCTGGTCAGGACCATCAGGATTTGATGTAGGAAATGAAAGCCTGGAGTCACAAACCGAAAACAGGGATGCAGATGTGAACCTGTCTGTCCCTTCCCCTGCCCTCACCTCCCAGCACACTATAGCTCTAACCTCTCCAGAGAGCTACAGTCTCTGACAAACAGAAGGCCAAGATTCTGGAATCGTTCCCATTTCCCAGGGCCTTCCCTCTCTGTTTTGCAAACTGGCAGTCCTCCGTGTATTAGTCAGTTCTGGCTATCATGACAAAATGCCACAGTCTGGGTGGCTTAAGCCACAGAAATTTATTTTCTCACATTCTGAGAGGCTAGAAGTTCATGATCAAGCTGTCTGCAGGGCAGACCCTTTCTCCCACAGCCACTCCCAGCCTGAGATGGGCCACCCCCTTGCTGTGTCAGCGTGTGACAGTCCCACACGTCTCTGACACCTTTCTTTGTATGACACCAGCTGGATCAGAAAGGAGCCACCCTAACAGTCTCATTTTGAACCAAGTACAATTGCTCCCAGTCTCCCATTGCAAGTGCTTCTCCGTGGGGGGGGGCAGTGGGAGCACACCCCACCCAGGACACTGTTCCTACTCTCTGCCAAAGCACAACAATGACCTCCAAAGCCAAGATATTTTCTGCCTAGGCCTTTACAGGAAAGAGCTTTCTGATTCTTGAATGCAGGGAATATTTTGTAGGAGATGAGAGGCACACAGCAATCAGTCTGACTGTTGAATGTGGGAATATGTCATTGAGGAAGTGGCATTTAAGATGGGTTTTAAGTGATAAATAAGAGCTGGTAAGAAGGAAGTGGGCATGGGTTATAATGCAAACAGTATGACCAAATGTATAAGGCCACAAAAATTCAATTCAAGGCCTATTTTAGGTCCATTTCTGTTGTTTTGATAGAATAACTTAAAAAAGCAATGTAAGGGGAAGGGGGTTTATTTTAGTGCACAATTCCAGGCTATAGTCTATCATTTTGGGGACTTTACCACGGCAGGAACTTCAATCAGCTAGTCCCATCACATCCACAGTCAACAGAAGAGGGAAATGAATGCAAACATGCTTGCTTGCTTGCTTGTCTGTACTAGGCTTTATTTCTTTATTTATTTACTCTTAAATACTCAGGAGGCCCTGCCTAGGGAATGGTGTCACCCATGGTGGTCTGGGTCTTTCCAAATTACTTAGTTTAATCAAGACAATGCACCTCCCAAGACATGTCTAAAGGTCAACCCAATGTAGACCATCCCTCACTGAGACCCTCTTCCCAGGTAACTCTGTACTGTGTCAGCTTGACAATTAAAGCTGACCGCCACAGGGCCAATCTACTCCTGAATTAGCCTTTGCACTTAAGTTAGGTACTTGCATGTTCTGTCTGTCCGAGCTAGATGTTCCATCCTTGCATCAAAGTTGGGCACCTCCATTAGTTTTCTTCCTGCCGTGTGGGGTGTAGTGTATTGGTCAGCTTTCTGCCACCATGAGGGAAAGACATCCTTTTAGCTCATGGTTTCAGAGGTTTCAGGCCAAGATGGACAGGCTCCTTGCTCTGGGCCTGTGATGCACAGGAAATGTGACCTGCCACCATCACTCAGGATCACCTAGCTGAGTCTAGGCCTGTGTCACATGGACCTTTGGGGACATTTCAGATCAAACTGTGACATGAAGAGTGGCTAAGGGGCTTTTGCAGAAAGAGAGCAATGAGCAGGAGAATTTAGCATTTTCAGTTTATAGTTCTTTGAGTAGGTTTCAATTTTGGGGAAAAAAGGGAGTACAGTTTATTTGTGGCCATGATATCCACAAATGCCATTCAACACAAAAATACCAAGCTTACATAAAACATCGCAAGAGGGAGTATCTTGACGACACTGTGTTGCATTGTCAAAAGGTTGTACAAGCCTGCACCTTTTGGAGGTGGCTGTTGCCTCAGCGTGCACACTGGGCTGAGTGGGGTGCCTGTTGGCCATGGGTGTGCACTCTGCCCTTCCAGGGGAATTACAAGAGCTGATGCTCTTTTAAAAAAAAAGTTTTATTTTGCTGGGCAGTGGTGGTGCACACCTTTAGTTCCAGCACTCGGGAAGCAGAGGCAGGGGGATCTCTATGAGTTCGAGACCAGCCTGGTCTACAAGCCTGGAACTACAGCTAGTTCCAGGACAGCCTCCAAAGCCACAGAGAAACCTTGTCTCAAAAAAACAAAACAAAACAAACAAACAAAAAAAAAGGTTTTATTTTCACTGAATGTGTGTGGGTGTTTGCCTGCTTGTATGTCTGGGCACCATGTGCATCCATGTCTGTAGAGGTCAGAAAATGGCATTAGATGTCCTGGAACTAAAGTTAGGGTGGTTTATGAGTCAGCAAGTGGGTGCTGAGAGCCAAACTCAGATCTTCTGTAAGAACAGCCAGTGCTTTTAAGTACCAGTCCCTTTTCTTCTCTCTTTAAATGTTTTATTATTATTATTATCAGTGTGTGTGTGTGTGTGTGTGTGTGTGTGTGTGTGTGTGTGTGTGTGTGTGTGTTGAGGATGTGGACATGCCACAGGACGTGCATGGAGGTAGGAAGACAACTTTGTGGAGTTTGTTTTCTCCTTATACCTTTATGTGGGTTCCAGGGATGGAACCCAGGTCCCTAGGCTTGCATCTTTAGACAGAAAACACCTTTATAATCACTGAGTTATCTTATTAGCCCGAGAGCTATTGTTGCTAATACTCTGTATGTTTTACATTGTGATCAAACTGGAGGCTCACTGAGGCTGAGGCCTGCATGCATTTAGGTGATGCAGAGAAGGCGTGAGGACGAAGTTGGTCTGGCTCTCCCAGTCTTCTCCTGTGGAGTACTGACAAGACTCTTGGAGATACCCAAGAGGCCTTACAGCCTAGCAGGGGGCCCTGGTACATCAAGGAGACAGCATGGGCAATGACTCCAGCAGCTGGGCCTCCTAGGGATGGGAAGCTGCTGTTTGGAGGGACTTTGAAGACATGATAGCTCCAGTAGAGGGATTCAGTGCTCTTGGGTCCCACCCTCCTTACTTGTAGGGCTTCCCCGGATACCACTAGGTCCCAAATGACAAGTTGCAATTACAGTAGAGTGCTGAAGTTACAAGTTGTCCAAAATACTCTTCAACAAAGCACATTTGGTGCAAATGCACCCCAGGCACTTACAACCCTTCCCCCCCTACTAAGCAGCATCCATAAGGTTTGCATCCAAGAATGTGTTGTCTGTTTGAGGCCGGCCTTTATTCTTGCAGACGGGTGCCAGTGGCATGCATCTCAAATGAGCAGTTGTCTGTGGCCCCAGCGTCTGTGGCTGAGGCATATCTAATCAGGTTAAGCAGCCGTTCATCCCAGCTGTCAGCTCCCGGGAAATCACAGCCTCTTCTGGAACCACACACAATTCAGAAAGAAGGTTGGCCCTCCGAGGTCTGAGTCTCCAGCTCCCCCTGACCTTGCTGTGGTGGTCCCTGGTTTTCTCTTTTCCTATATGATTCTATACAATGGTAGCTGAGCTATTTTAGGGATTAAAACAGCTAATTGCAGATTTACATCTCGCCAACCGCTCTGTTACAGGTTTGGAGAGCATGCTGGTGGTCTTTCCCTGTGGGGATGGTTTTGGTTGGGTGCCCTGTGAAGTTGCTCACCCACACCCTGGCCCTGCAAAGCTGTTAATTGGGGACTCTTCCATGTGGGTCACTGGGTTCTGGGCTAAGAGGAATTTGGTAGGATTTAGTGTGAAGTAGAGTGTGATGTTTTCTTGGCCCCAAATGCCAGAAGGGCCTTTCAAAGTCATCTGTTATCCTTGCTTTCCTGGAGAAATGAAGAAAAGGAAGTCAAGAGCGAGTGACATAGCTGAGCAGAGGCAGTAGAGAGATAATACCAGTTGTGTCTCTGCTCTTCTCTTTCTTGCCATGTCCATAGATATCAGCTGTTTGCTCAAAAGCCTAGAGGATAGCTGGAGAGATAGCTAAATCCATAAAGTGCTTGCTGTAAGGACCCAAGTTCTAGTCCCTGAACCAAAGTCTCTGCCTTTTAAAAAAGCAGCTATGGTAGTGTATGCTTGTAACTCCTGTGCTGGGGAGATAGAGACAGGAGGATCCCTGGGATCCAGTGGCCAGGTAGTCTAGCCTACTTGTCAAGCTCCAGGGCATTGACAGACTCTGTCTCAAAATCAAGGCAGTTGGCATCTAGGGAGAAACGTACCTGAGGTAGTTCTCTGACCTCCACACATACTACACACACAACACACATCACACACACACACACACACACACACACACACACACACACACACACACACACACAAAGCATTGTAGAAGCCCAAACCCTGGTGAGCTATTTATCTGTGCTGACATCTAGTTGAGGATTGTGAAACCTACCTGTCAGGCAGGGTGAACAATTAAATGATGTAAAGACTTAAAGCTTTCTTTGTTCTGGTTAATTTTTATTATCAATTTGACAAAACCTAGAGTCACTTGGGAAGACCTCAATTGACAACTGTCTCTGTCAGATTTGCTTGTGGCCACGCCTGTGAAAAATCGCCTTGACATGGGAGGGTTCAGCCCACTGTGGGCTGCACCATCCCTAGGCAGGTGGGCCTGAGCTGTATGTGAAAGCTAGCTGAGAGCAATCCAGAGAATAAGCAGGGTTTCTCCATGATTTCAGCTCTGAGTTCCTGCCTTGACTTCCCTCAGAGGAAGTGTGACCCAGAAGTATAAGATGAAATAAACCTTTTCCTCATCAACTTGCTTTTAGTTATGGTGTTTATCACAGCATCAAAAAGAAAATCTGAACACTGTCCTTATGATGCCTGGTGTTGAATAGGTGTCCCTTCACTTACTAAGGGTGTTTTCTCTGTATCTCAGTGTGTTCTGATGACAGTAACAAAAATACTTTAGTTTGGGTGGTGTGTAAACAGCAAACATGTATTACCCACAGTGCTAGAGGTTGAAAAGTCTGCTATGAGATTGCTATCAGAATTGATGTCTGGCAAGGGCCCACTTGGGTGATCCATAGTGCCAGAATCTTCTCCGCATCCTCATGTGTTTGGCTCTCTTTTGTAAGGTACTGATGTACCTCACAAGGTCTTCACCCTCAGGCTCTGCTCACATCACAGAGTTCTCCTCCTGATAGCCTCTCCTTGGGGCATAGACAGGTTTTCAAGAGATGAATTTTAATAGATCATGGATACTGCAGGCAGGGCTCTGTGAATGTTGAGGACAGCAGTTCCAAATGCTTCATCAATGGGAAAAGGTTCCGGAAGTTAGTGGTGTGTGTGTGTGTGTGTGTGTGTGTGTGTGTTGTAAGTATGTGATGGGGAATGTACTGTGTATGTTCATCTTATTGACTGTTGAATAAAATATTGTTTGGCCAATGAGACAGCAAGTTAGACGAGACTAGGAGTCAAAGAAGATTCTGGGAAATGTAGTAGAGAAGTGGTGATCCAGGCAGGAAATGACATAGCAAGGAGACTCATATATAAGCAAGGAGAAACAGGAAGTGGCCCTTTCCTCCTTTTGCCTCCTCCAGCAGCACCATGTGATCCACCGGCAAGGGAGGGCACCAATGGAAGGTGTCTGATAAGTCTTATAAAATACATAGATTTATGATAATTAAGACTGAGTTAGATAAGAAATCCTAGTCATTGGCCAAGCAGCATTTGTACCTAATTCAAGTTTCTGTGTATTAATTTGGGCCCTAACTCAGGCGGGCGGCTGGTGTAAAGCGCACACGTGGCAGTGGGGCTCGGCGACTTTTGGTGGAATGATTTATTGTAAAAAGTATGTGTATAATGTGTGTTACTGTGTGTGGTGTGAATGTGTATATTATGTGTATATAGTGTGTGAGTGTGTGAGTGTGTATGTGTGTGGTGTGTGTATAGTGTGTGTGCCTGTGTGGTGTATGTGTATGTGGTATGAGTGTGTGTGTGTGTGTTGCATGTGTGAGTGTGTGTATGGTCTGTGTGTGGATGTGGTATAAGTGTGTGTGTGGTCTTTGTGTGTGATGTGAGTGTGTATGTGTGGTGTATGAGTGTGTGGGGTGTGTGTATGTGTGTGTGTGTGTGTGTGTGTGTGTGTGTGTGTGTGTGTGTGTTCCAGAAGAGTCAACCTATAGTCATGCAAGCCAGGTCAGTACTCTAACCCTCACCTATGTCTTCAACCCTCATTTTACTTTTAGTTTGAGACAAGATCTTATTAAGCTACCCAGGTGACCTTAAATTTTTGATCTTCCTGCCTCAGCATCCCAAGTATCTAAAAAAGTAATGGATGCAGAGGCTGGGAATATGACTCTATTGGTAGAGAGCTTGCCTAGCATACAGGGAGCTGTGGGTTTGATACTGAACAATGAATAGTGTCAGACACACTTGTAATCCCAGCAGGAAAGCAGAGACCAAAGTTCAAGGCCATCCTCTTCTATGCTGCATGAGGCCTTGTCTCAGAAAAAGAGGGTGTGGGGAGAGGGAGGAGAAAGAGGCAGAAAAATGGGAGGGAGGGGGAGGTAGGAATGGGGGTAGCAAGAGAGGGAGGGAGGGAGGGAGGGAAAAAGCTAAGTCATGACCTAAGCTGGCCATGGCAGTCTACATTGCAATCTCAGCATTCGGGAGACGGGGACAGAGGATTAGGAGTTCTAGGTGTGGTGGTTTGAAAGAAAATGACCCCCAAAGGGAGTGGCACTATTAGGAAGTGTGACCTTATTGATGGAAATGTGTCGCTGTGGGTGCAGGCTTTGAGGTCTCTCTTGCTCAAGCTTTGCTGGTGTGACACTCAGTCTACTTCTTGTTGTGTACACATCACCACATAGCAGCTACCTCTCCAGCACCATGTCTGCCTGCACACTGCCATGCCCCTCCATGATGATAATGGACTGAACCTCTGAACTGAAAGCCACCCAATTAAATGTTTCCTTTGTAAGAGTTGCCATAGTCATGGTGTCTCTTCACAGCTATAGAAACCCCAACTAAGACACTAGGTTATCCCCAGCTACATAGCAAATCAAAGACCCTGCCCTCAAAAATAAAACACAAACAAATAACAACAATCCCTGAGATTCCAGGGTAGATAGTGACAAGAGAATCCCTGGAGCTGCTGACCAGCCAATCTAGTCAAACAGGTAAACTCCAGATTTTGTTTTGTTCCAAAAAACAAAGTGGAGAGCAATGTAGGGAGACAGCAAACATTGACCTCTGGCCTCTCCATGCAAAAGTAGACACACACACTCACACACATAAAATCTGGAGGAAATGTTATTTCAAGATTTTCTTCTAAAACTGGCCATGTTCCTTTACTAGTTTTGGGCTTCACTTGCCTGTGAAGCGACAGCATGCACACACATTATACATTACTGTGCAAAGAGAGCTCACATTTTACCAAAGAAAACCGGCTCAGAAGGTGTATGGCTTTCCTGGTCACAGGGTCAGAAGAGAAGGTTTACATGACCCCGGGGAACAACCTTGTGAGTCTTAGAACTTTCAGAGCCCTGAGCCTTGTGAATTTCCTTGGCTTCTGAGTCTTAGAAGCCCCTCATCTTCCCAGTCGCTCTAAAGTACCAGCTCATTCTATGACCATGTCCTAAAGGCATTTGAGCCTAACTGTGTGTGTACAGTTTTCAACATTATCATGTGGTGTGTAGGATTTGGTATATGTAGACAGAATCGGTCTTTATTTTACACAGAGAGGAGTTTTATGCTGTGAACTTGTTATAAAATCATTGGGAAGCTTGGAAGGCAGGCTGTCAGCGGTACCACAAGAAATAACTCTAAGAACAGTGCTGAAAGGACCTATCTACCCAGAAAGTGGACATCAGGACCTCATCACAGAAGCCATTAAATTCATGAGCCAACTCAGTCACCTAAACAAGAAGCCAGGTCAGGAAGTTGAGTTGACACCAATGTTGCTTTTCAGCCCAGAAAGTTGGTTACTGGACACCCCAGTGTATCAGCTATCTCTCCATGTCCATGAAGACAGAATTCTCTAATGTCAGAAACTCTCTAACCAGCAGGAAACAGCCAAAGGTATCTAGACAATAACTTGTGTCTTACTTTTGGGCCCAACTGGAGGATCTTAACTTTCATTCAGAATCTGGTTGACAAGGAGGTCTGGTAGGTGTTGTATTCAGTCCCCCATATGTTGTGGATTGGGGACGCTCCCCGAGAAGCTGTGGTTATGGAGGGTAGCTCAGCACAGACAGTTTGATTTGAAACTTGAAAGTCACTTAAAGTGAGAATGCCAAAGAACCAACATCTAAAACCCCACCATATGACATCCTCCTCTTGAATTATATATCTATATCTATATCTATATATTCATCTGGTGTCCCCTGTATCAAAAATACAAGATATATCTAAAATCACTTTGAGTGTTGACATAACTAAAACTTGTAGAAATAAAACATTAAAAAAAAAACAAAGCAAACCTCCCGTACAGATTAAGCAGTAAGTTAGATATAGCTGAAGAAATAATTTGGAAATAGAGTTAAGGAAATTACTCAGATTGAAACCCAGAGACACAAGGCTGTAGGAAACAAGAACTGATCAAGAATCATGGAAGACTGAGCTGGAGATATATCACAGGGGTAAGTGCTTGCTTGGTTTGAGGAAATTCTTTCAATCCACCAGACCCCCGTGTTCTCAATGGTGAGAACTGAAAAACAAAAGTCATGGAAGGGTAGAAGCCATCCATATAATAGGAGTTACAAAGAAAAACAACACAGAGAGTTTTAAAAGTATTGGGAAACAATTGTTAAAATTGTCATAAAGTCTATTCCAGGCACATATACCCAAAGTTCCAAGCAGGCTAGAATAAGTTAACCTCACAACACCAGAGACACAAAGTATTTACACCAAAGGTGATGGAAAGGGATGTTGAATGAACCCTAAATGAATGAAACGCCGATGGCAGCCTTCGAGCCAGCAACAGGAGAGGCAGAAAACACAGAATATTCCAGATGAGTTGTGGGAAATAGAAACTGTTATCTAAAATTCTTTGCCCAGTTGAAGTACAATCCAAGAGAACTGGATCTTACAGGAGTACAAAGACTCCGAGAACCTATGGCTCCCAGATACCCACTCAAAGCTCTGAAATACATTGAGTAGATGAGGGGAATGGGGAATGCAAGGTGAGATGTTGAGTTCAGAAAATCTTGGCTAATTAGAAATGATTACTGACTTTTGAAATACTGTTTTGGAGGGAAGGAGCTAAGAAATATTTGTGTGTGAGTGTGTGTGTGTGTGTGTGTGTGTGTGTGTGTGTGTGTGTGTGTGTGTGCTTTATATAAATATATACTAGAAAATAGTAACATAGGAGCTGCTGGTCACTGGTCACCAGCCTTGTCAAGGCTCTTGCTTTGTAAGGAAGAAAGGGACAGCCAGTAGTTTCAGACTTTTCTAGGCCTGGATGATATGTTAAGGATAGTGCTTTTTAAAAAAATGTAGTTGCAATGTGTCTCCCTTCCTTTTCCTCTTTCTAAACCCTCCCATGTACCTTCCCCACTCTGCTTCAAATCCATGGCCTCTTCATTTCTTTTAGATGATAGAAGTGAAACCTTTAGCAGGAAAAGCAAGGAATCCTCAGCTCTTCTCTCAGAGGGAGGGAGTAATGTCATCCCATAATGAGGGTTAACGGGTTGGGGAGATGGCTAACACTGTTCTCAGGACCAGGGTTCGGTTCCCAGCACCCACACTGTGGCTCACAGCCACTGTGACTCCAGTTCCATGGGATCTGACCTCTCTTCTGGCCAGCAAGGGCACCTGCATGAGTGTGGTGTGCATATACTCTCAGGAACACACATATATACACACAAACTGAGGGCCGATGGACAGTTTGCCGTGGTAGAGGACCTGGTAAGTTAGCTTTTGCTTGGTGTACTCTAACAGGCACTGATCTGAGTCCCAGGGAACCTGCTGAAGTTCCCAGGGTCTTGGGTTCCAGAGCAAAGACAGTAACAGAGATGCTCATTAAGAAAGGAAAAGTCAGGGTGGAGAGATGGCTCAATGGCTCTAGGGCTTAAGAGCACTGGCTGCTCTTCCAGAGGACTCTGGTTCTGTTTCCAGATCAACATCGCTCCATCACTGCCTGCAACTCTAGTTCTAGCGTGAAGGGCTTGGAGCTGAGGGCTCCCTTGGCTGCGGACAAGCCCTTCAACTGTGGCTCTATTTGTTAGAGAAGGTCTCCTGGGTCCTGGAAGGCCCCAGAAAGCTCTACCAGATTCATGTACCTCAGATCTTTTCCAATCACATTGCAGAACTGCCAACATTTTCCACATTAAGGACAAATCAAAAGAGAATTTTTTTCCTCCTCAGAAAGGGTAAGTTAGTGGACAGGAATGGGAGCCAATCAGATTCATGTAAAAATAGAGGAAATTAATTTTTCAAGAGCCCAACCAAACACCCTGTAATTTCTAGTGATTTCCTTTCAGGGAACCTGTGACCGCTGTCACTATAAACAAAGCAGAGAATAAATAAATAAAAAGGGAAAGAAAGTTGTGTTTTCCTCCCTGCCTCCCTGATGGATGGTTTACAGAGGCCCAGGATAAGAGTCAGCCTCTAATCATTCCCAGATGGCGCCTGCTGGGCCCCACTGCTGGTGTTTCCCCCACAGCCTCTGCCCGGTCTGCCAGACCTGCGGACCGGACCGTGTCAGGGGCTGTACCCTCATCCCTGGGTTTCGGCCACAGCCAGATGCCAACGAGCGGTCGGGCTCGTTGACACGGGAGGACCTGTGACCACCGTGGAAATGAGCTACCGGAGCCAGTGTCCTCTTGCATGGCTAGGTTCCTGGTGTCTGGCTCTGCCTCTCACCCTGGGACCACCAAGGCACAATTCCCTCCCAGAATTACTTCCCGCCAGCAGTGTCCCCGCGATGCTCCTGAGGTCTGCTGAGTCTTGCTTTCAAGGGGGCCAGGCCCTGGTGGGGCACATGTACTCCTAACTCAAGGGAAGCCCTTTGCGGTTCCTATGGTACCTTATGAGCATGTGGACCATTCAGAGTCATTAGCAGACCCAGAAGCAGAGAATCCGTTCTAAAGTCTCTATCTCAGTCAGTCTCTGGGAGGATAGGTTGGGTGTGGATGGCCGGCAGCTGGGATCAGTGACCTATCTGCCTGCACTATCCTCAGCCTGTGTTGCCATCCAAGCTCCTCAGAGCCACACTGGTGGAGCATGTGGCTTCAGATGACCACCTGGGAAGTGTCTTCTGTCTCCTTTCCCTAAACCCTAGAAGGAGGCCTGCGATGTCTGGTTTCACAGTGGGGGCTTGGAAGAATGGGGACCTGCCACCAGACTCAAAAGTCTTCCTCCCCCTTCCTCCCTCTGCTTCCCTTCCTTCTCCTTCTCCCCTTTCCTCCATGTCCTCTCCCCTTTCTTTTTCTTCTATGTAGAGTCTGGTGTACCCCAGGCTAGCTTCAAACCTACTATTTAGCTGAGGATGACCTTGAGTTTCTTGTGGATTACAGATGTGAGCAACCGCACTAATTTGCATGGTGCTGGGGTTAACCTAGGGCTTCAGGCTTGCTAGGCAAGCGCTTTACCAACAGAGCCGCTTTCCCAGTCCCCAGATTCCAATTTCCATTTGAGCCATTCTGACTGGCTTTTGACTATGTTTGGGACTTGGGTCCTTTTACCAGGCTGGATGGGACAGAAGAAGACAGGAGTCTTTCCCTTTAAGGACCTTCAAAGCAATTTTGTCCTTGTTGAATCTGTTTTACAAAACAAATATCATGATGAGACAAGCTAAATGAATCTGAAACAGATGGGTAAAACTTCTCTGAAATACACAAAATTTCAATCCAGAAGGAAAGGGTGGGGGCAGAATGCATTTGGGGTTTTCATAAAAGGGGGCCTGAGCCATTTGACTGATGGGAGCAGCTCATCTGGGAGCCTTGAGGCCAGTGCCCTAGGAGCTGGGAGGCCTCCCGAGAAACAGTTATCAAGAGCACGGGGCTGCTATCCGGTTTCTAAGGCACAGCTTCTGAAAACGAGCTGTTCTAATTGACAGTAGACCTTCTCCTAACCACTCCCCTGCAGCATATGGCCCCATAGAAGATTGAAATTGTTTTGGAGATAACCAGTTGCTGGCTTTGGCATCCACTCTGTAACAGCT